>NC_142793.1:11616600-11719100 GCF_988280905.1 Pimephales promelas
AACTTAATGTACTAACTTAGGCTTTAGTGAGAGATAGAACATTGTGAACAGAATGATGGCGCAGGAATCCACTGTGAGACACCAATGTGTCCCTGAGCAAGACACTTAACCCCTAGACATAAATATAGCAATAGCAATAGTTGCCTTGGATAAAAGCGTCAGCTAAAATGAATAAATGTAAATAAATGTAAAGAATAATCAAGGTAAAAACAATTAAAGAATAAAAAAACTCATTTAAAAATGTTGATTATATCTATAGAAACAATATATTTTAAATGTATTACAAAATACTGTATGTACATGCATGCAGATATTTCAGTATTTTGAGAGTGGGAGTGGGTGGAGCTAATGAGATCTGCTTGTAGCGACTATGTGGCCATGTTTACACAAAGCCGGGTATTTAGCGAAACAAACATTTTCCCCCTCTCCGTTTTCAAAAATAACATTGTGCACACACCCGCATATATACGCCGTCGAGCGCCATCATAACTATGCCAAACCTATTGGCGGCAGTGTAGGGAGAAGGATAAAGCCATGCAAGCCAATCAGAATCCTCAGAATCGACAAGAGAGAACCTAAAACACCGTTTCTCCCAGTTCACACGACAACACATAACCGGCGTTTTCAGAAATCTACACTTTGGCCAGAGTTTTTAGAAATAATCGTTTTATGTGATAAAAACGTGTAAACGAGAGGCCAAACTGTAGGGAAATATCTGCGTTTTCCCTTTGTGTAAATGGGGCCTGTGATTGGTGGAATTTTCTGCACACAAGTTGGAACAATGCGGCCTCGCGGCTTCAACAGAAGCAAATACCATCGATTAACAACTTCGTAGCTCACAGTAGGCAGTAGTTACTAAAATAAGTACATAGTATTTACATGGGTAACTGGACTGTAAAAGGAAGCGTTACCAAAGTTTCTAAGTTATCATTTAAAAATCAATTTCCCTATGTAGAAAATGAAGAGTTTTTACTTCCGGAACCTGACTGCTGAACTCAATTTGGAACACCTTAGCGAAATGTAAAACCCACACCAAACACCTTAGCACCTAGATAACAGCACGCTAAAATCAATTCAACTTGGAACAACTTAGCAATCATATAGCATACAGCAAGCCATGATAAACCTCTCAACTGCATTGCGACATGTTACTTAAAACCCTCTCAAAAACACCTTAGCACCTACAATACAATGAAGGCATACATTTGAGATCTTTTACAGTCACACAAAGAACTTTATTCCTCCAAAAACGGTTCTTGATAATAAAAAGGTTAGTTTGATAAATAAATCAGATGTGCTCCAAGGAACCATTAAAGAACCTTTATTGTTACTGTAACATGATGTAGTGAATATGATTGCTTGTGTCTGATCTCAGGCTCAGAATCAGGTGGGTTCAGCTTCACCGTGACTGATGGAGAACACACTTCACCACTCAACCAGTTCACTGTCAAGGCAAGACAGCTCACCATCTCGATGGAAGCAGAGGGAGAACTCATGGTCTTCCCAGGTGGGCACCACACGTCCCAAGCTTAAATCTAAACACTCTGTCTCTCTCTCTGGGCCAAAAGAAAAATCTTTATAGGTCAATTATAGTTCATAAAATAGGTTTTCTTGAAGCAATCAGTGAAGTGATATGATTTGTTTGATGATGTTTGTCAGGCACCAGGCAGGTGATTGGTGGAAATATTCTGAGGGCTATAACAAGTGAAGACGGCGATGAAATCACATACTCACTGGAGAAACCTCCTCGCTTGGGACGAATAATCAAACCTAACCAGCTTGGACAGTTTGAAGAGATCAACAGATTCACACAGACTGAGGTAAACAATGTATATTTGAGAACATGTACTTGCAGTGACACTTACAGCTAACATTTTAGAATGGTTTAGGATAATATTGTCAGAAAAACTAGTTCTTCAGTTTTTGAAAAACTGGGCATTATCACTGTGGGGTGGTGATGTCGCAGTGGATAAGACACATGCCTTTGGTGTGAGAGACCCGGGTTTGTCCCTGAGCAAGACACTTAACCACTAGTTGCTCCAGAGGCATATATATGCATGACATATATAGCAATTGTAAGTCACTTTGGATAAAAAGTGTCAGCTAAATGAATAAATGTAAATGTAAATCCCTCAATATGCTGTCAATGAAGCCCTTTCCATTGTAATTCCATCATTGACCACAAGAGGGCACCATTGTAAGTGAAGATCTTATTAGCGTACAGTAGAGGGAAGCACTATGCGGTCACGGTCAGGTCAACTTATGAAACTATTTCACGTTTAGAACTAAAATTATATTCATTTATTGCTATAATTAGTGGCCATCAATTTGAGCTGTTTTACAGACCGTGTTATAGGTTGTAGCCAATTATTATTTGTATTTTCTTGTGTGTTCAGTTGGATGCAGGTGCTGTGTATTATGAGCATCAGATGCCGTCTGAGGCCTTCTGGGTCCTGAAAGATTCTGTCGAGCTGACTCTCACATCGCCTCCAGCAACAGTGCTGCATCACAGCCTGCCAGTCACTGTGTCATACTATGCAGCCAATCGAAACGTCTCTTCTCAGCTCTGGAAGAACAAAGGTAGCTGCCAATTAAATGAGTTGAGGTTTGATGCTGGTGCCCTTTATCATTTGATACAACATTGATCAGAAGACTTGAGAATGATTGACAAATGTGGCGGGAACAGGATTAGGACACATTGCATGCTGCATTCAAACTGCATGGGTCAGTGTGGTTGGAGCTTGTTTGCCAGGGTTCCTCAAATCTGATTTTGAAAGGCTACTTCTCAGCAAAGTTTAGCTCCAATCCTAAGACACTTAAGCAAGTTCTTGAGAGAGTAACCAGAAAATTACAGCTTGGTGAGTCTGAGCGTCTTTGCAGGGCCGTATTTGAGGAACCCTTTTGTATGTTAACCTCTAGGCCAGGGGTGTCAAACTCAGTTCCTGGAAGGCCACAGCCCTACAGAGTTTAGTTCCAACCCTGCTTCAACACACATACTTGTTTTCAAATGAGCCTGAAGGACTTGATTAGCTGATCAGGTGTGTTTAATTAGGGTTAAAGCTAAACTCTGCAGGGTTGTGGCCCTCCAGGAACTTCCAGGAGTTTGACACCCCTGCTCTAGGCCACAGCTCTGGCAATTAAATGTGGTTTTGTCAATGTATTGCAGGTGTGTCCGTGGTGCAGGGTCAGTCTAAAGTGATCGACAACTCTGTGTTGGATGCCTCTAACCTGCTTGCCAGTTTGCCTGAGCAGAAGCGGAAGGGGCAGGACATCGTCTACGAAGTTCATCGGTTCCCTGTTCATGGACGACTCACTGTAGGGGATTCGGACCTGCCCCGTGAAGCTCCCCATTTTCTGCAGGCCGATGTGGCTAGTGGTGATCTGGAGTACTATCATGATGACTCTGGAGCATCTTCTGACAGCTTCTCTTTCCGTGTCCATCTGAACCCCAGTGGCCTCGCCCCAAGAGTTCAGCCCGGTGCCGTAGTTCTGGAGGAGATCTTCCTGATCTCCATCAGACGGCGAGACTCAAACCCACCAGAACTCGCTAGCTTGGACCTTCTTCTAGAAGCACTACAGGGCTCCACGACAATCATCTCCAAAAACTACCTCAGAACGGTCGACCAGGACAGCACACCGGACGAGGTCCGATTCACCATCTCCAAGAGTCCAGCTAACGGGTATCTCATCTACACTGACTCCGGAGACCGGATCAACCAGTTCAGCCAGGAAGACATCAACAATGGGCGGGTTGCTTTCGTCAGCGATGGAAGTCTGTCCGATGGCTTCATGGAATTTACAGTATCTGACGGGAAACACCAAACGGACCCGCACACACTGCATATAGGAATCCTGGCCAAGTCTCTGATACTGAACAAAGCTCCGGAAATCCAAATAATACAGGGAGACGATGAGACACTAATCACTGAGGACATGCTGAGCACCTCCACTGGGGGTCCCGTTGAGGAGGATGTAATCTACAAGATTACTAACGTCCCCAAGTATGCAGCTGTAATGGTGGACAGACAGCCCACCTCTGCTTTCACACAGAATCAGATTAAACAGGGAAGAGTGAGCGTCCGTTTCGTGAAGTCCACCTCACCGAGAGACAGCGTGGCCTTTGTGGCCCGAAGCAGGGCAGCGAACGTGTCCTCAGTCCTCAACATTACCGTGAAACCACTGGCGAAGGTGGCCCAGAGTCCCCTGCTCCCCAGAGGTGCTACTGTACTGGTAGACAGAAAGCTGTTGGATGCTACACCTCTTGCCAACAAGACCAGAACATCTCCAACCTTCAGCATAATCCAACAACCTCAAGGAGCTCGGTTCATCAAGAGGGGCGGGTCAGATGATGGCCAACCTGTGAGGTCCTTCACCCAACGAGACCTGGATGAAGGACGGGTAGCTCTGGAGATCTCAAACGCAACTGGGGGTCAAAGTCAAGATGAAGCACGCTTCCTCCTAAAGGCGCATGGCGTTCCTCCTGCAGAGTGCG
This sequence comes from Pimephales promelas, assembly GCF_988280905.1. Classification (NCBI taxonomy): domain Eukaryota; kingdom Metazoa; phylum Chordata; class Actinopteri; order Cypriniformes; family Leuciscidae; genus Pimephales; species Pimephales promelas. Next base: position 11,621,093 of record NC_142793.1, read on the forward strand.
TTTTGCCCTTCCAGGTTGTTCCTTATGACCCTTCAAAAGTTTATGGCGCCACATTGCTCAAAGTTCCACAGGTGTCTATTTCCGACAAGGGTCAATCCGAGCCCAGGTGGAGAGGAGATGGTGACGTGGCTTCTGGCAGCACTGCAGCCACTCCTGTGGTGTCTAGGCGAAACACTCTGTGGGCTATCCTTATCCCCATCCTTGTCATCCTCCTTCTCATACTCCTGGCCGCACTACTGGCATACTACTTGGTCCGACGCAACAAAACGGGGAAGCACAATGTCCAAACAGTGCCAGCAAAGCCTAAGAATGGAGATGTGAGTCAGGAGACTTTTAGGAAAACCGATCCTGCAAACAACATTCCCATGTCAAGCATGGACTCCAAAGGGGCGGATCCTGAGCTAATACAGCACTGTCGGACAACAAACCCAGCACTGAAAAAGAATCAGTACTGGGTTTGAGATGGGGAGGCGACCGGACACTTGTGTTTTCAAGGCCTTGAATCATTCCAGTCAGTGTTATACAGTTCTCTTGCAATTATTGATGCTTAGGAAGTATTCAGCACATATCTGAGTTTAGGGTTTCTTAGATGGCACAACCAGATATGTGTGTGTGTGAGTGTGTGCTGATGATCTAATAGTCACATGGTCATTTTTCAGCTAAGGATGAATTAACTAATTTTTAAGGTACTTTTGGACAAGAACATAACGTATGTTTGAACAATCCATTCTATGTATGTTTAGGCAGTAAGTGAGTTAAAGCTACACTGTGTGATTTTTACCCCCATCTGACGGTGAAAAGGTATATGACCATCCACTGAATATTAGTTTCTGTTCCTCTCAATTCCGATTTCGTTTTAACTCCTACGGTGGCCAATGTAGTCCAAGATTAACATGGCTTCCGGTTCGACCTCGTCCATGAGTGTTAACTTAAACGTAAACGCGAAAGGCGAAGCTTGAATTAACGGGTATGTCCCTCTTTGGCTAATGTACTTTCAAGATGGAGGGGCAACATGGCGACCGACATTAGAACCCCTTACCCGTATGTATTTTCAATGGCATATTATACACTCACGAGAATACTTTATTACTTGAACGAAGTAAATATACATTGATGAACACATTGAACATATTTTTGAAAGAACTAAGTGTTTTTAGCTAAGATTAAACTAAAAGAGTTACACAGTGTAGCTTTAAGATCTTATTTTTCAGTGTTACTTACGTTTATGTTTTGTATTTGTTGCTTTTAAACGATGATCATTATATGTGCGCTTTTTTTCAAGCAGCCTGTTTTCTTTCGGGACACATTGTGCGATTTAAAATTGTTCTGACAATTTGGCACCTTTGTGATCACTTGTTTCAAGGAATATTCTGAGTTCAATACAAGTCAACAACAGCATCTGTTAGCCTACATGACGTTGATTACCATAACAAAAAGTCACACACTTATAATGGAAGTCTATGGGGCAAGTTTTTGCACCGGGATAAAGGTTAAAATACGCACTTAAGTGTAGAAACAACATTAACACAACACTGCTATGTAAAAACTACTTACTAGCCTTGCCTATGAAAAGTTGTGTAATGCCTGGAAACTCTGAGTTACGTAGTAAATTCATCTGCTAGAAAAGTAGTCCGACGCCAAAAGGCATTTAGACCAGTTTTTCCTAACCCTGTCCTTGGATGCACACCAACAGTACACATTTTGGATGTCTTCCTTATCAGAACAATTTCTTTCAGGCTGTGAAGTTTCTAATCAGTTGAATCAGGTGTGTTTGAGTAGCAAGAGTTTGAAAATATCCTCTGCTGGTGACGGTGTGCCTCTAGAAATTGGGTTGGGAAACACTGAGTTCTACAACTTTGGAGCTCAAATAACATAGGTAATATGGTAAATTTAAAATAAACCCTTTGAAACCTGACAGCATAATATTCTTAAGCTGAAATTATGCTTTAGTTTTCTGTTTTCAGTGCGTGCATGATAAAAATATCACCATAAGCAGTGCAGGGTCTGCCTGTGACAAGATGGCCGCCAGGTGCTGACGTCGACCTCCATTGGCCAGCAGCGCGGACAAGATATCTAGTCTTTATATGGATATATCTATGGTCTTAGCAACTCATTCTTTGTACTGCAGAGCAGCGAATTCAAAGAAGTCACAACTTTGGGCTGACCTCTACAGGTCAGGCGGAGTATTGCAATGCAGTATCTTTTGAAAGGCTATATGGCAGGTGGACAAATAAAACGTACGTGCCTGTCGGATTATGGTGCTAGCGCCAAATCATATCATGCCTGATCAAGTAGAGAAATTTCACAGCCTTGTATACTTGTGCTGCAAAATTTGATGGATCAAGAAGACTCAAGAGTGTAAATAAGAATTCATGTTTACTAAACATCATATCAGTCGTGCGAAAGTTAAACGAACAGCCTTACTGAATGCTTTTAGTTATTTTTCTATAAATCTATCTTTTCTACTCCGTCTGTTGTATTTGTTTTGTCCGTCAATGCTTTCATCCACTGCACTGATAACAGGCACTGAAGAACTGTAAAGTTTTCTCCTTCAGAACTGCAGCCACAGACAGGAAGTGAGTCAGCAGAGGCTGTATTCATGCTGTGTTCTGATTGGCTGGTCATTATTCCTCAGGCGGCAGCGTCTATTTTCCAGAGCTGATTTCTGAGTTCAGTTCACACCACTTTTGTTTTAGGTTTAATTACAGGAAAATGGTTGAGTGGACGTATGTTTGAGCATACACGTTTGACAAAATTATGTCTAGGGTTTACATAAATCTGTCGTTTGAGAAAAATTTTTATATCTGCAGTGATTGCATATGTGTGCGGATAAAGGAATAGTTCACCCCAAAAAAATTATTCTGACATAAATTTACCCAACTTAATATTTGAGTGTAACTTAAATTTAATCAATATACTTTTATGGTACTTTTTGTTGTGCTAGACACTGTTAGAATGGAAAAAGCATCCTCAACATTATGCTAAATCAATTCCAGAGAAGATAAGAAAGTCTTACGGGTTTGGATCGACCCAAGGATAAGTAGTTTTCATTTTCTATTCCTTAAAAGTTTACCAAAAGACTGCCCATATCACTGGTTCTCTCTAGATTGTGGCTAACTATTGGGATTTTCACAGACTTAATAATGTAATTAGATATTTTAATCGGTTGTTTGGCTATTTTTTCTTATCTGACTATAGCGATGTTCCTTATAATCAAAGACCAATTCCTCCATATCATTCCTGAGTTTAATTAGAGATACATGATCGGTTCCCAAGGTACTGCATATCACTGTTGATCTGATTTTCCCTTCCCTTCATTAAGCTAGTATTAACTGAATATCATGGGTTATGATACCCCATCTGTGACCTCAGGACATTATATCTGTGCTTCTGCCGAGCAGAATTGAGATCACATGAAAACTCAGGTCCTCAATGGTGTTTGTTCTCTGGGTATTTATGGGGATATGTCAACCTTAAACCCCAAACCATATACACTCACCTGAAGGATTATTAGGAACACCATACTAATACTGTGTTGACCCCCTTTCGCCTTCAGAACTGCCTTAATTCTACGTGGCATTGATTCAACAAGGTGCTGAAAGCATTCTTTAGAAATGTTGGCCCATATTGATAGGATAGCATCTTGCAGTTGATGGAGATTTGTGGGATGCACATCCAGGACACGAAGCTCCCGTTCCACCACATCCCAAAGATGCTCTATTGGGTTGAGATCTGGTGACTGTGGGGGCCATTTTAGTACAGTGAACTCATTGTCATGTTCAAGAAACCAATTTGAAATGATTCAAGCTTTGTGACATGGTGCATTCTGACATTCAGTTTGGAGTTCAGGAGATTGTCTTGACCAGGACCACACCCCTAAATGCATTGAAGCAACTGCCATGTGATTGGTTGATTAGATAATTGCATTAATGAGAAATTGAACAGGTGTTCTTAATAATCCTGTAGGTGAGTGTACAACCCCAATTTTTGTGTCTTTGGATTCTGTTTGCTTGTAAATATATAATGTCAAATCTCAAAAACCTGTCATGAGAATCAAAATGCACTTTCCTCCAGCTCTTTAAAGATTACATTTGTGGGTGAGTTTTCATTTCCAGTGTTATAATTTATTTTTAGCATCTATATTCAGTTTAGTCGTTGCTCTTTTAAAAGTTTGTGAACATGCAATGCATTATGTCCTTATAGAATAAGTGATATGTCATGGTCCCAATAACATAAAATAAAACAATTTAAAAAGTGGAAAAAAAGGTATTTGTTTGGATTTGCTTTTGTTTCTGGAACTATGCATCCACACATTTTTACATGATAACAATTTACATTTAGAATATATAGGCCTAATATAAAATAACTAGAAGTAATATTTTAGTAAACGTTACAATTTATATATATTTAAATATTACAATTTTATATTTAATGTAATGCTAAAATTATCATTATTTTAGTAGGTTTTAGCACTACAATGGAGGTTGTGCGAAATAAACTTCTGTATTCTGTAAAACAGCTCCGAAATCGCTTCCGGTTCAGGTCTTTAGTAGCCTATGTGCTTAGTTAAATATCAACGGGCTCTGATCATAGACAGTAAAAGAAAGGCTCTGATATCAACATACCTTTACAAGAGCGAGCAAATATGAGCATAACTGATATCCATCAGTATGCAATGCTTGTTTTGGACCACCAGATGACGCAAGGGTGCCCATCAGTATTTAATTCGCTCTCATCTGCGCTCATTCTTTCCTACCAGCGGCCTTTTCGCTCTCTCTTCACACTTTCTTGGCTCTTTCTTTGGAATAAGACTCACTGTCAAACGCTTCATAGTCTTGTTACTGCTGCTGAGAAGCATGTGTTCATCATATTACATGGCCATCATTTACAAATCCTTTCATTGTGTTTAAAACGAACTAATATATTTATTTACTCACCCTGAGAGACTTTTGTTTTGAAGTGTCTCAGCAAATGGATCAAAACAGCTCAGCTCAACCAGCCAATCAGGTCGCGCTCCAAATACAGTCCTCACACCCACCTTAAAAAAATATTGAACCCGTAAAAAGCGAGTAAATATTCTCAACAGACAGATTCTGAGAGTATATTAGATTCTGAGAGTATTATTTTTTTATTATGGAGCGATTAAAGTTAGTTGCAATCACTGATCTAGGCTATAGTTAAGTGCTTACAATGCATGATGTCAAAATAAATATATAAATTAAAACCACCATGCAGTCCCCCCTTCCAATTAATTGGCTATACACTAAGAAATTAGTGCACAGTACAAACTACCCATACAAGCATTCTTAAAAGAATAGGTTCGTTCTTAAAAGGAGCGGAATACGTGCCTGTTGCCATGAATCTGTTGGCTGCCCTGCACCTTTCAAATGCAGAAACCGGAAACATTTGCATAGAAATGCAGAAAGTCTTCATGGTTTTCTGAGTCTTTCAGTCTTAAAGAAAGAAAGGCAGATGTTCGGGACGAGGGAAAAAAAGAGCAGGGTCATGAAAGGTCATTCTCTCTTGTCAGTGGTCAGATGTGTCAATGCTGGTGTGTGTGTGTGTGTGTGTGTGTGACAGGACATTCAAAGAGCAAGTTTTTGAAAACAATTCCATTATCGTCTCAGTGTAAACTATACAAAACCGCGAATTTGTGAATTTTTTTGTACGTGTTCGGTCAAGTCGTCAATAATCAGTTTTGAACACATAAACCATCATATGGAGGATTAAATAAGCTTGATTTTATCCAACAATATGTGAGATTTCTTATATCACTGTGGGCTACAGATTTTGCGGTAAGAGGCAAAACAACAATGACGTTTTTTATTACATGGTTTTTAGATCCGTTTTTACATGGTTATCGTGTAAATACCCTGAATATTAGGGGGTTCTTTAAATCAGGTACTGAACACATGAGCAACATTAATAGGGATACTTGCACCACTAATTAACCAAACAAATTTGCAGTTTCTATATTTCCTTGACCCAAAACATGTGTGGATCACATGCAAGGGCCCCTTCTCCTTCTGTTCATCCCGTCTGGGTGAAATGTGCCTCGCAGTTCTGTTTTTTTACATCCTGCATATGTGTTAACATTTCCAACCCCTAAATTAGCTTCCAGTCTGCTATTACAACACCCATGTTTCCATCTGAGGTCACCACAGAATCTGTGAAATCATCTCGCAATCTTACTTTTTATTGGTCGAAACACTATTGTAATGGTCAAATGAGTTTTCGGTGGTCTGATGCATTAATAGGTTTAGGGGATTAAAGTTCAATGTTCTCTGTAAGAAAGCAACCAGCAGGAAATGTTAAGTGTATTGCCCTAGTTAAGAGTCTACATGTCTGGGTATGTGATCCAAGACTTGTCGTCATTGTCTCTGTACTGCAGGGACTTTAGTTTCCACAGTGCTTCTTTCATGAAGAGCCTGATGCTCAGGGATAACAGAGATGGTATGCAGTCTGGGACTGGATAGACCGATCGTTTGAGCAATGAGCTCTGGAAAGGCACTTAAATGCTCTCAACATACAGTTTAATGTAACATGAAGAACCTTTTATCTCCTCAAAACCCCTCAAGAAGAGAATTGTTTGCTTTATTTTTAAGTGTTTTCTAAACATTGCATGCTTTCTGTAATAATAATAAATTTATGTGAGGGTTAGATCACTCTGTCTCTCCCTGAACATTGTGAACCACGATAGAGAGGAAGAATTCATAAAATACTGAAGATGGTGAGTCGACACACATCCTGTCACAGCAGGATCGGGCTATTTTGTTTTCCCTATATAATACGCCCAGGATTTTATCGGCAAATAACAGGACAGAGACTCGTTGGCAATGATGTTATTGACTCAGACTGGGGCAGGGTTTAAAAAGAGCGCCGGCCGCCCTGCTTTCTGTGTTCTAGAGCCTGAACTATTGAACTGTTCCATGATTTAACACTCATCTACATCTATAACCTGAATAAAATATGATCTGTAATATCACTATTGATAAATGTAATTGCTCTAGAACTGCTCTACAAACAAGCTGCTCTATACGCTCACAACTCTATGCGGTTGAATCGCCTGTTTAATTAACTTGCTGCTCTATAAACCGGAACAACTGGAACAACTTCACAATTGTTCTGTTCTAGAACCTCACAGCCTGCTGCCGATCTAGCTCTTGCTCTTTAATAGAACCATTCCTTTAGAACCTCTCTGCTTTAAAGAACCTCTCTGCGTATTAAGAACCTCTCTGCTTTTAAGAACCTCTCAGCTTTTAAGAACCTCCCTCCTTTAAAGAACCTCTCTGCTTTAAATAAACTCTCTGCTTTAAAGAACCCCTCTGCTTTAAATAAACTCTCTGCTTTTAAGAACCTCCCTCCTTTAAAGAACCTCTCTGCTTTTAAGAACCCCTCTGCTTTAAAGAACTTCCCTGTTTAAGAACCTCCCTCCTTTAAAGAACCTCTCTGCCAACTCTCTGCTTTAAAGAACTTCCCTCCTTTAAATAACCTATCTGCTAACTCTCTGCTTTAAAGAACCTCCCTCCTTTAAAGAACCTCTCTGCTTTAAATAAACTCTCTGCTTTAAAGAACCTCCCTCCTTTAAAGAACCTCTCTGCTTTTAAGAACCCCTCTGCTTTAAAGAACTTCCCTGTTTTAAAGAACCTCCCTCCTTTAAAGAACCTCTCTGCTTTAAAGAACCTCTCTGCTTTTAAGAACCTCTCTGCTTTTAAGAACCTCCCTCCTTTAAAGAACCTCTCTACTTTTAAGAACCCCTCTGCTTTAAAGAACTTCCCTGTTTTATAGAACCTCCCTCCTTTAAAGAACATCTCTGCTTATAAGAACCTCCCTCCTTTAAAGAACCTCTCTGCTTTTAAGAACCTCTCTGCTTTTAAGAACCTCCCTCCTTTAAAGAACCTTTCTGCTTTAAGAACCTCTCTGCTTTAAAGAACCTCTCTGCTTTTTAGAACCTCCCTCCTTTAAAGAACCTCTCTGCTTTAAAGAACCTCTCTGCTTTTAAGAACCTCCCTCCTTTAAAGAACCTCTCTACTTTTAAGAACCCCTCTGCTTTAAAGAACTTCCCTGTTTTATAGAACCTCCCTCCTTTAAAGAACATCTCTGCTTATAAGAACCTCCCTCCTTTAAAGAACCTCTCTGCTTTTAAGAACCTCCCTCCTTTAAAGAACCTTTCTGCTTTAAGAACCTCTCTGCTTTAAAGAACCTCTCTGCTTTTTAGAACCTCCCTCCTTTAAAGAACCTCTCTGCTTTTAAGAATCTCCCTCCTTTAAAGAACCTCTCTGCTTTTTAGAACCTCCCTCCTTTAAAGAACCTCTCTGCTTTAAGAACCTCTCTGCTTTAAAGAACCTCTCTGCTTTTTAGAACCTCCCTCCTTTAAAGAACCTCTCTGCTTTTAAGAACCCCTCTGCTTTAAAGAACTTCCCTGTTTTATAGAACCTCCCTCCTTTAAAGAACCTCTCTGCTTATAAGAACCTCCCTCCTTTAAAGAACCTCTCTGCTTTTAAGAACCTCTCTGCTTTTAAGAACCTCCCTCCTTTAAAGAACCTTTCTGCTTTTAAGAACCTCTCTGCTTTAAGAACCTCTCTGCTTTAAAGAACCTCCATCCTTTAAAGAACCCCTCTGCTTTTAAGAACCACTCTGCTTTAAAGAAACTCTCTGCTTTAAAGAACCTCCTTCCTTTAAAGAACCTCTCTGCTTTAAAGAAACTCCCTCCTTTAAAGAACCTCTCTGCTTTAAAGAGCCCTCTACTTTAAAGAACCCCTCTGCTTTAAAGAAACTCTCTGCTTTAAAGAACCTCCCTGCTTTAATGAACCTCCCTCCTTTAAAGAACCCCTCTGCTTTTAAGAACCTCCCTGCTTTAAAGACCCTCCCTCCTTTAAAGAACCTCTCTGCTTTAAAGAATCACCCTGCTTTAAAGAACCTCTCTGCTTTAAAGAACCCTTCTGCTTTAAGAACCTCCCTCATTTAAAGAACCCCTCTGCTTTAAAAGGACATCTCTGTTTAAAAGAACCTCTTCTCTGCGCTCTTACTAGCGGCTCTAGAACCACTCTGTTTTATAGAACCAATCTTCTCTACAACATCACCTCTATAGCCGCTCAGCTTTGTGATGTCACTGCTGTTATGTAACATCATTGCATTGCTCTGTTCTGTGACGTTACTGCACTAGAACCGCTCTACTTTAATAACATCACTGCTCTATTATCGCTCTATTATAATCTTACTATAACTTCTCTGCTTTTCTTTACTGCTCTACTCTGATTTGAAACATCGCTGCTCTGTTGCGTAACATCACTGCTCTAGAATTTCTCCATTCTGTACTCTAGAACCGCTCTCCTTTTGTAACATCACTGATCTATAATCGCTGTTCTAAAATCTTACTTCTATGTAATCTCTCTCTATTTACTGCTCTACTTGTCTTTGTGACATCAGTATTCTGTTCTGTATCATCACTACTTCCGAATTGCTGTTCTATAGCCTTAATTTCTGAAGTAGAACCGCTTTGCATTTGTACCTTTCTGCTGTCGTTCCCTGCTTTGTATCATCACTTCTCCGTTCTACAACATCACAATTGCTCTGTTCTATGGCGTTACTGCACTACCGCTCTCTCTTTTTAACCTTTCTGCTCTACAATCACTCTGTTCTATAATCATACCTATAACCGCTCTGATTTCCTGCTGATCCTCTTTGAAACATCACTGCAATTATTCTCCTTACTGTAATTGAACCACAATACTTTGAAACCATATTGCTCAATAATCAATGTGTTCAATAAACGCACATTCTGCTTCACACCCATACTTCTCTACAACTCTCTCTTTATGTAACATCACTGCTCTCCTATGGCCTTATTTCAGTAGAATAACTCCATAACCTCACTTCTCATGAATTCCTCTGCTCTAGAACCTCTGAGATATGACCTCACTTTTGTACGTGTGTCAGTGTTTTACTGCTGTATGATCTCACTGCTTGTTATAATCCCACCGCTCAATAATTTCACCGCTTTTGAATCTACCATGATCTCACTGCCGAGGCATTATTGTGGATGTGAATAGCGTGTGTAGAGGTGTGCGTCTCTCTTAGTCCCCATGGAAGGTCTTTCGAGGGGCACGTTTGATATTGGTATGTTGTAGAAGACATCCTTCAACGGTTGAGGACCATTTAAAGCTCTTGATGTCCACAAGTATTGTCCTGAGTTTGACAGAATTTAAAAAACAGTGCCCTGAAATGAGAAAATCAGAGAAAGAGACTGAGAAAATGGGACGTTTTGGGGCTGTTGTTTAAGGAGGTCTGAAAGAACGAGAGGAATGTAGCCTCAGAGTTCTGAGGAAGTGACTGTTGTCTTCTGGGAATGTTGCTTGGCTTAAAGACAAAGGGCGGAGTCAGGGGATGCTTCGCACAATTAGAGGGTGTGGTCTAAACATTTCCTCATACTCTCTCTCTCTCTCTCTCTCTCTCTGATCTGGCCACCCTCCAGTATCTACATCTGCAGAGTTTGGTAACCAATCCGCTCCCTCTTTATATAACAGCATAAAGTCACCATGAATTATACAATAGGCCTCTATATGAGTTGTGTTTGTCAGAACATCTTCATCTTGTTGTAATCTGAAGGTTTCTACAGAATGACCAAGTAATGTTGATAAAACACACACGCACACAAAAGACACTTAAATAAATGATATTGGCACAGCACACTGTTGCATATTTTAAGTTTATAAAACAGTTAGTTCCAATCCTTGATTCTGATTGGTCAACAGCTGTTCTTTATTCATGCGCAACACTGCAGTATGTTGTATTACACATTGAAACGTTGTTGCTGCACACGGTCAGGGACTATTTATTTTCTAGTGGAAGGAAGGCTTTTAGTGATTTTACTTCATGAAAGTTGCACTAATACATTTTTTTTTTTTTACTTTAATATTTTTATTGTGTGGCAACCATTTTTATACAGTAAAAGCAATAAGGTACTCGAGGCAAGTGCTGTGTCGTGAATAAGTAACGGCTGAAGGGGTTACTCCGCTTTGCATCGAACCTAACAACGCCCTTCAGCCGTTACTTATTCACAGCACAGCCTCTCGTACCTTATTGCTTACATATTTAATACAGGTACTCGATTACAGTTTTTCTGAAATGCTAAAACACTAAACCCTATTCTCTGAACCAAATTCTCAATAGCCTAAACCAATTGGTCGAATAAATCAATCTCTCTCACTGACCGTGATTCTGCAGTCGCACAACTCTTCTTAGAGTAGCTACTGTAAGATGCTTTTCATTTAGAATATTTTACTGTAAACTTTTTGGCTTTTGCAGTTAGGTCACTGTTTGCAAGTGTACAGACATTCAATACTATACAGTATTCAGTACAGTACTAGTACTTGCATACAATACCTTTTTTTACATAATTGCAAAATTTGTTTTCTTTGTTACAATATACTTGGTAACACTTTACAATAAGGTTCATTAGTTAACATTAGTTAATGTATTTACTAACATGCACTAACCATGAGCAATACATTTGTTACTGCATTTGTTCATCTTTGTTAATGTTAGTTCATGAAAATACAGCTGTTCATCATTTGTTCATGTTAGTTCACGGTGCATTAATTAATGTTAGCAAGATTTTAATCAAGTATTAGTAAATGTTGAAAATAACATTAACAAAGATTAACAAATGCTGTATATGTGCTATTCATTATTAGTTCATATTAACTAATGTAGTTAACTAATATTAACTAACGAACCTTATTGTAAAGTGTTACCATATACTTTTTTCTGTAGCTGCATGTTTTTGGTTCTGTGTTCTCCATTTAACTCCATTGAATGATCTGTAGTGTGTAAAATATATATTTAATATTTTGAAAATATATTGAAATATGGAAAATATCTGTAGGCTAGTGTGTAAAATACTTGCTGTTTGTATGATCTGAGAGCATTGTTTGATTTCGAGCAGATGAAATACAGTAAAATTGTGAAATATTATTACAATCCAAAATAACTGTTTTCTGTTTTAATATATTGTAAAATTAAATTTATTCCTGTGAATTTTCAGCATCATTACTCCAGTCATCCGTGTCATTCTAATTTGCTGATTTGACAAACATTTCTGTGTTTGTCAAAAGTTGTGCTGCTTCACAATTTTCAGGATTCTTTGAGCAATAGAAAGTTCAAAAGAAGCGTTTATTTGAAAAATATTTTTTAGAAGCTTTAGATCAAATGAAGGCATCCTTGCTGAAAAAAAAGAATTTCTTTAATAATAAAAAAATATATATTTACCCTAAACTACCACTCTTTTACAGAAGAGACATGAGCAGCAGCAAAGAACAGATTAAGGACTACATGTTAAGAGAACATTACCATCTGGCCTTCCTTTCATTGCCAGACACACGTACATCAAGCTGTTCTTCATACAGTACTGGATCATCATTGCATCACAATGACAGCTGCTCAGGGTCTCTCCGGCATGATTTTCATGAACCGACTGAATTTTCCTCTATTCTACCTTAAGAAGGCAAAGACCTTTGGCCTATATTCATATTAAGTGAAAATCTTTTTTTAAGTGGGGGTGGGGGGTGTCTCTGTCTGGTCAAAACATCAAGAGACTTTGAAGCCATTATTTATGGATTTGCCTGCTTAAGGGGTCAGAGGTGAGCCGGAGACCCACTGTAGACACTCCACTGAAGTGCTTTATGAGCTTTTGTTCAGAAAATAAATCTCGCAAATAGCTAACTTTCATTGTATTATTGCTATGTTAATCCCATTTAATCAAAAAGAATGTGGATCTCCTGAATCTGGAGTGCTGTTATCTCATTCTTATCATATTTAGGCATTTCCCAAGCCTTTTTCCGTTGCTGCTCATCTGCACACAAGATGGTTGGCCGTTTCAGAGCTGTCTAAAATTCCTCCGCGTCTTCACAAGGCTTGACCTCTAGAGGAATCTTGTTCAGTCTAAGAATATGTTTTTGTGTGTGTATGTGTGAATGAAATACACATGTGAATGTGTGTTTTACTTTGCATTTAAGAAAATAATGATGAACAGATTTAGGTCATTTTTTATGTGAAAACCATATCTGAACAGTCCAACATTTCAAAAGTAAAAATAACAACAAATCTTTTTCCGAGCCATTTGGTTCATTCAACGAACGAAGAACGAATTGACTCTGAAAAAGATTCATTCATTTTGATGAATGAGTATGAACATGCATGCGCGTCACAGAACAGAGCAAGACGACCATTTGAGCTTATAAAACTTAAACTTTGTTTTTTTTTTTTTTAAATGAGCGATCATTTCGCCCTTATTCATCGTCTGGAATCGTTTAAAGTGCTTTGAACAGTTTACAGTTTGCACTGAGAGTGTCTTTTGGACCTTGAACCGTTTGGTTCCCATTGAAGTCCATTATATGGAGAAAAATCCTGGAATGTTTTCATCAAAAACCTTAATTTCTTTTCGACTGAAGAAAGCAAGACATGGACATCTTGGATGACATGGGGGTGGGTAAATTATCAGCAAAAGTTTTTTTGAAAAGTGAACTACTCCTTTAAATTGTCTTAAATCTTCATGTCACATTTAAAGGGATAATTCACGTTGAAATTAATTTTTGGTATGTTTTAGCTTACCTCAAGGGCATCCAAGATGTAGGTGTCTTTGTTTCTGCAGTATTTTCAATTTTGACATTTTTAGGTCAAACCGTTCTTGTCTGTCAGTCATATAATGGAGGTCTATGGTCACCACCTCAAAGAGCATGCACAGAGAAGTCCAAATTAAATGATTTAATGACTCGTAAATGTAAGTACACATTGATGGCCTAAGACACGAAACGAGCAGTTTGTGTGAGAAAACGAACAGTATTTATACCGTTTTTACCTCGTTATAACAGCCACAAAGTGCCCGCGCCCTCAGATCAGTTGGACGTGGCTGTGATTACAAGAGGTAAAAGCGATGTAAATACTGTTCGTTTTCTTACAGAAACCGCTCGTTTCGTGTCTTAGGCCATCAATGTGTACTTACATTTACGAGTCATTAAATCAACAGACAAGAACGGTTTGACCTAAAAATATCAAAATTGAAACTACTTCGGATACAAAGACACCTACATCTTGGATGCCCTTGAGGTAAGATAAAACATATCAAAAATTAATTTCAAAGTGAACTATCCTTTTAAACTGCTTGTGGCATTACTCATTTTTAATTAGCATGCATTTTACATAAAAATAAGTAAATGTTAGCAGATATATTATGTCCACATGTTCCCTAATGAGTTAACTGAAAACAAAACACGGTTATTTTTGTCTGTTGGCGTTGCTACTTCAGTGCCATGTAACTCAAATCTCAAAGCTATTTTATTGGTGGTTTGCAACAGAACACATGCGATCACTCATAAATCTCTGCTTTACTAAACAAATTTCAAACCAAAAAAAGACACTGAATCCATTTTGAGATCTCTTTATTCAGATCCCCTGTTGGACACCAGAACTGTGTAAAAGTGTAAAATCTACACATTATATAAATCCTACTGTCCTCCTTACAGTGAGTAAACACAGAGCAATGTGCTGGACGCGGCTTCACACGTCCTAACGAGTCCAAAATCATCCGTGTGAGGTCTGCCATTCCCCAAAGAAACAAACAAATAAGTTGTTGTTCTTATTTGCTTGATTTGTCTCTCAGAATGTGTGTAATCCATCTTCCGGTGTGACATTGCTGTTGACTGTAGTGGGAAACGCAAGAAGACCATTAAGAAAAGGGAATATTTGGATTGGTCTAGTCATGGAAACCTGTCTTTGGTATGACTAAAAGCTATGCGTTTGAGCTCAGCTGTATCAAGGAATGTGAGGGAAGTCGCCAAGTGGACACACGCAACCTCGAGACAAGGTCTGTTTGCCTTCCAAGGTTTTCCAGAGAATTAAGAGCAGAGGCTTTTGTTTATGTGCATTTTTCCCGCCTGCTTTACCAGAAATGAAATCCCCTACAGGATATTTCAGCGATGCTTTAACTGATTTGAAAGCAATGACTGTTTCCTTCTGTGGGTACATAAACATCTGGACGCCACAACACAACTTCTACGAACCACAGTCAACATAAAATGCTGTTCGCAGGCCATTTTACTTTCATAATAACATATTTTAACAATAAAAAAGCTACGTTTTATTTTAACTCTTTCCCCACCAGTGTTTTTGAAAAAAAGTTGCCAACATTTTTGATCATTTTCACAAGTTTCATGGGAGTATTTTGTTGTTATTTTACATATGCATCTGCTTACATGTGCTGTCGCTTGTTTCTGCTTCTTCTTCACCTGTGTTTTTAAATCAGAAGATTCAGAAATCTTCCAGAAGATGTGTAATAGCGCCCCCTACCGTATAACAGTGAAATTTCTGTCCATGGTGGGGAAAGAGTTAAATTTGATTTCATCCATTGAAAAACAAAAAACAAATTAATGTGTATTAAGAAAGTAAACGGTCAATTTCAGTGATTTCATGTTGGCTTTTATTCATTAATACATTGCTTGTGCCCAAATCTGCTCTGATTTGAACATGTTTATAGTAAAACATTGGTAAACCCAAAGGTTTACATTTGGTCCTCAGTTACTAAGTGTGCAAACAGTGAACATCCAAGTTTACAATCTGAAACTTGAGACGAGTTTTACAGTTAAACCAAAAGCCTTGTAAAAAATCACAACTCTCTTAACCACAAATTGCAGCTTTGAGACTTACATAAACTTCTGTACCCCTTAAACCTAGCAACTAAAAATAAAGATTAGCCTACTTTTGAGGAAATTAAAACAAAACCCATTAACAAAAGCTCAAAGTCCTCTCAAGTTTTTCCTGAGGGCACACAAAAACGAGACGAGGAGGATATGAGCTCCATTTCGCATTAGAAAAACCCTGAACAACAAACAGTTAGGCTAAATGCTAATGCTAATGCTAATACTGAAGTGTTTCCATCTGATACACAGAATCTCTGGGTGGGGATTCTTGCTCAAGAATTCACAAAAACAAGTTTTGCCTTGATAACACAAGGAGAAATTAGTACCGGACCATCCAGCGTGGAAAAAACGTGCTATGCAAGCGTGCTGTGATTCATCTGAATCCCTGATGAATAGCAGGACTCTCATTGTATCAGATCAGAAAACTTACTTTCACGTAAACTCAGGAATCTTCTGCTGCCTGAAGGGGAACTAGATAAACATGATTTCTGATTAAACTTCCTGGAAGCGAGCAGAAGCCACATGAACCTGCTATGTGGGTTTAATTCTTTGCTCATCTAGTCCAAACTTAATTTAGCAGTTGAACGTCTCAAGCGTCAAGTCATGTTACTATCGTTATCAAAATTAAAGGGTTAGTTCACCCAAAAATGAAAATTAAGTCATTAATTAGTCACCCCCATGCTGTACCAAACCCTGTAAGACCTTCGTTCGTTTTCAGGAACACAAATGAAGGTCGCGCATGCGTCGTGGAAATCTCTTGAACTCTCGTCTCAGCGCTACAAGGAAGAAAAGGAACAGTCGAATAAAGTCGTTATTTTTGCTTGTTTTTTCGCACAAAAAGTATTCTCGTCGCTTGATAAACTTATACTTGAGCCACTGTAGTCACATGGAATATTTAAAGATTTTCTTCATTGACTTTCTGGGCCGTCAAGAGGCAGTCCCATAGGAGCCTATGTGGTAGTTATACAGCTCTCAAATTTAATCAAAAATATCTTCATTTGTATTTCGAAGACGAACGAAGGTCTTACGGGGTTGGTACAGCATGGGGGTGAGTAATTAATTACTTTATTTTCATTTTTGGGTGAACTAACCCTTTAAAATGTTGCCCCGAAGCAACAAATCCCAGCCAATCAGAACATGTTTTGTTTAACAGAGTGCAACAGTGCCCGCCCACTTTTTCAGTATTTTTTCCATAGGAATAAGAAAAAAAAAAACGTTGTTAAAGCATTTTAACCCATGAACCAAGCCAATCAGAAACGAGGCGAATCACAACATTACAAATTTGATTTAAAGCAAAAGTTATTTGAAAATCAGAAATTACAAGACTGTGTACTTAACGGTTTTAGTGATGGAAAGAACTACAATCCCCATGAAGCATTGCGAATAGAAATATAGGAGAAATATAAGAACACTCATTAAAAAAACATTGATTATGTATATATATATATATATATATTATATATATATATATATTCATGGGAGTGGGTGGAGCTAAGTAGCTCTTTTGGCACGTTTTGCTTATAGCGACTGTCTGATTGGTGGAATTTTCCGCACAGCATCATGGGTAATGTAGTTTTAGTCAAATTCTGCTGTTAAATTTTCATTTTAATTTTATTTCGTCAATTATCAACCGTGTAGCTCACAGTGAGGTTCATAGGTTGTCATTAAAAATCCCTATAGAGAAAATGAGTTTTTACTTCCGAAACCCAACAGATACACTGGATTTTGGACCAATGAGATTTCAGAGGGGGCAACTATACGGGCAACTCGCATAAAAAGAAAATTTAACGTTCAGCATCTTTTTTGACACTTTTTTTCTTGCATTCCACCTGGATAAGACACACGGTATCCCAACTTGATGCTTTTAGGAGATAATTGCGTTTTAGCAAACTAATGCGTAAACAATTCGTGTCACGTGACCAGTTTTTGGCGTCAGATTACCGTCTACACCTGCTCACACGCAGGTAACATCATTCGCACCCCTGACTTTGTGACTATTGAATAAAAATATGTAAAAAGTAACAGGCAATCTAAAAGACTGATCTAACAGGCATTTAAATAAAATTCAAAACATGAAGATGAAGATATACATGGTTTATCAAAGGCAACTGCATTGTTGGTTTCTGGGGTTAAAAGTGACATTTTTAAGTGCAGAAGCGAGAATGTCCTGTTTCTCTTGCAAATAATCCTGTCTGGAACTCAAAAATTCCAACTTCGGGAGTAAAAAAACGTTTGCATATCCGTCTGTATCCCCATTACAATCCAGAGGCCAAAGGTCAGGCTCTAGAGGCTCTCGTACATGCGAAGGGTTCTCTCTAACTGCTGACCTACGCGTTGGTAGAAGGCGATCTGTTGGCGGAGATACGCCTGCATCATCTCTTTGAAATCCACCTCCCTGCGCTGGTGGAAGTGGTTCATCTCGGCCTGCAGGGCGAATCCCACAGTCCTGCAGCGTTTGCGAATGCCGTCTGCTTCTTCTTGGTCCATCTTCCCCTCGTCGCTCATACGCTGAGACTCTTTTACTTTTGCAAAAGCACCTGAAAAGAAGCAAAAAGAGAGGTTTTAAACTGTTTTTAAATAAATGCTCTAACTACTAGTCAAACACTAGCAATGGAGCTGGAGAAAATTTTAACTATGGACGTTTTTAGCACACAGCTAGGCTTCTACTAACCAAATAGGCAATCCACCTTTGGCTAAGCCCCGCCCCCCTTATTTACTGTTGCTAAGTCCAACAAACTTCATCTGGGCTCTGGTTTCGTATCAACATGGCTTATGCTGTAACAGCTCTTCCTGCTGAAATGTTACCAAACTTTTATAATAAAGCAGCAAATAAAGTGTCCAATAGAAGTAGGCAAAAGGGGCTGCAATATGCGTTTGAAGGATATATTCGAGACATTCAGGTGAAACGCAAGAAACAACAAGGCATCCAAATAGAAGAGGCAAAAGCATAACGTTACCGGTCACAGTCAAAAAATGAACCAGCGCATATCCTACTAATGGAGACGGAGGCTGGGACTAACAATATCAGGGAGCAACACTGTTCATGCAAAGCTGGATAGGTCTCCATTCGCTTTTATAATCGTTATTACAAAGCAAACGGACTACACGAGTATAACGTTGTATTCATTAGCAGCGTTTATATTTTTAATAAAAAAAAAACATGTTTATATGGTTCTTTTTTTAAACAAATGGTTTTAAAGTGAAATACAGTTTTAAAAATAATTTTGGTTTTTTTTTTTTTTGTTGTAATGTTTAGAATTTTTAGTTTTTGATCGTGTGTTTTTTTTTTTTTTTTTTTGTTCTATTGATTGAATTTAAGGTCAATTTGACCTGCAAAGTAAAAACCGTGTTAAACTTTAGATTACATCACACTTGTTTGTCTAACACTTTTTCTGCAAAGCAAATGCCAAACGAGACTCCAATATTAGCAAAAAACACAAAATTATTTTTAAATGTTCACAGCTCGGTGAATCTCAGCCTTTTTTACTTGTCAGATAAAAGTGCCTTTTGTCCCATGTTTGCTTCACGTTTCCAGCGTAACCGGTTCTAATCATTCACGTCCTGTTGTGACAGAACAAACCACTCGCACGCTCATGAGAATCTGAGATCTGAACGGAGCCGCTGAGTCACAGGTTTCGCAGAGAAATACGATTGAATCTGCACAGAACGCAGAGACTTTCTGGGACGGCATGAGGGATTAGATATGGAGTGTGTATGACTGATCACAGGTCAGTGTTTGACAGTGCTCTACACACCTGTAATCTGACCAGAAAGTACAATCCTGTGTTCTTTGTGTTTGGGATTTGATACACAGCAATTTATTACTTTATTTCCTTTTCATGATTACAAACCCACTGTGAAAACACCACCAAGAGAACAAACGAGTACAGTCAAATGAAAGCTCAGAGACCGTATGCAAAGACCTTGTGTTTGCATTCCCTCATCTAACATAAGACCATATTGTGCCCTGTAAACAAGGTCATGTTTGCATATTTATTTTTGGACATCATTTCTAACCCCACACTGAGTAAAATGGCAGATTGTTAGACTTTTTGTAGCATTTTGTCCTGACATAAATCATGCTTTGGCAAATCATAATTATGAGATAAATAGTCTAAATCGAAACATACTAAGTCACAATGATGACTTTATGATAAATGTGAAATTATGACATACTGTCAGGAACATAAGAAGAAAAGTAAAAATTGACATGAAATTATGAAAAAGTAATTTTGACTTTTTCTGTAATAAAGAATTTTGGCTTTTATCTCATCCTCTCAATTTATCCCAATTATGACTTGTCTTGACTTCCATCACATACTTATGATGACTTACTGTAGTAAGCCATTTCAACGTTATCAAAAAACTTCCACTTTTTATCTTACAGCCTAATTAGCCTAATAATTACAGCCGACTCATCTATGAAAATAAGTGGAAAATAAATCAAAAACGTTCTTAAATATATCATCATTTTCACTTTTTAATCTCATAATTATATAAATTATGACTTAGTTTGTCATAACTTTGACCATCTGATCACATAATTGTGACTTAGTATATCTTATAATTTCTTTGAACTCATTCATGTCATTATGACAAATTATGACGTTAAAAATAAGAGTCAAAAACTTTCTTCGCATATCATAATTTCACATTTTTTTCATAATTTTCACTTTTTAATCTCATAATTTAAATTTCTCATAATTATGAATTAGTGTCATAATTTCATCTTTATATTGAAAATATCCATTAACAAGGGGGTTAACAAGATACCAATTTTGTCATATTCGGCTGGTCATGTGATCTCAACATGGCGACCCATAATATAATATAAAATAAAACTGCTTATTATATAGTATTATGCTACTGATATTCGTCTCATATGAATGTGCACCATTTAAAACTCTGTGCGCAAATGGCATGTACCTCTGTAATGATTGGCTAATCTCTGCATACTGGCATGGTTCCCTTTCAAGGGAACTCGCGCTGCGTCAAAACGCTGTGGGAACGCCCCTGCGTGATTGCGATTGCGAAAAATTATATTTTGTAGCATTTTTCAGCGGTTTCGGTTCGTTTTCACATCACACTGATTGCTCTGGTCCGAATCACTTGATGAGTTGATGAAACGAACCAAAATATAGTCAAGTGACAACATCCACATTACTCGTTGGCCAGATATGTCTTGAACATATTTCCATAACTGCACTTCGATTGGTCAGAATTAACGTGCGGGGAAATTCCAACAGAACTCCTGGAAGTAAACAAAGAGGAGCAAAATCCGGCTGACAAGCGGAGAATTCACACACAATTTATGTTCAGAATCAGCACGAGCTTAATCCTTTCGCAAATCCCCTCATAAACAACAAAGTATAGGCGCGATATAAATAAGAGGTTCACTGTGCAGTGCAGGCAACTTCATCGTTTATGATGATGAGTGTTTTAGTGAGAGTGTAGAACGCGGTAAGTCACTCATGGCTTAAAGGGAGTCATGGCTCTTCGAGGAGGTTTTGGTACGTTTGTTTGGTCCGCTTTTGGTGCGCACCAAGTGCGATTGCTGCCTTCACACCTGCCCAAACGAACCGCAACAAGAGGGAAAACGAACTCTAGTGCGATTCAACAGAACTAAATGAGGCAGATGTGAAAGCAGACCCGCAGACTGGGTACCAGTGAGGTGAGACGTACATGCTTGGGCAGATTCGGCTTGAAGTCGTTCAACCTCGGCCAAGCGAAATGGGGTCTTCTTGACGGTCTTACGCACCCAATGCGTCATTTTTGCTGTGCACCTTCGGACGCGTCGAGTATCAACAAGGATTTACTCCTGGTAAAAAGGCATAGACCTCTCCTGAATCATTTCCAGCAGTAGCAGCCTCCGAAGCACCACTAACTCCACCTCCGTTTCCCTCGTAAGCTGATATTAGTATTTAAAAAAATGTATGATATACATTTTTTTGTAAAATATATTTTAATAACATGGTTTTGGCGGTTATAGAGTATAAATGTACTATACTATAACCGTTGGTCTCACGGTTATTTAAATACCGTCACACCCCTAATTGATATTAAAGAGAGCCGTAATGTGACAAAGCAAATGAAAACAACCTATTTTCAATAATGTTTTTCTTCCTGGAGGACAATGAAACAGTAGGGTGATTTTTTTTTTTTTTTTTTTTTTCATGACAGAGGGACAGAATAAGTGTCCAGCGCTACCAGGCACGGTCCAGCACTGACACTCCAACACACACACACGTCTGCAGGACTGAATTCAACAAAGCCATGCTCAATATGACAGATGTATTATAATATCTCACATGCAAAACGCAAGATGTTTATTTAAAGAGACAGAAATTAAAGTCTGAATATAGAATTGTAATTTTGTTCCGGTGATAAAAACTGAATTTTCAGCATCATTACTCCAGTCTTGTGTAACACGATCCTTCATAAATCATTCTAATTCGCTGAATTGTTGCTCAAAAATATTTCTGATTGTCAAAGTTTTTTCTATCATTCCAAACATTTGGTTTTGCTCACTTTGTTCTGTGATGTTCAGTAAACAAATCTTTAAAAGAGGGTTTAATTTGATTTGTCCTCTATAATGGACCACAGACATGCTAAAGATTACCACACTCCATGAATGACAGGAATTAAGTGAATTCCTCTTCTGTATTTTCTAACATGAAAAACTTCAGTGTACGTGTGCTAACAGAGCCATTAAAAGAGGAAGTTGAGCATCCGTAGAAGTCTGCACATCACTTTTTGTGGTCAGTGACTGTCTATTTATTTGTTTTCCCTATATAAATACTAGCAGATATATGGCTTCTGTTTACTCTGAGGGAATGTCTCGAGGCTTTCAGATGGAAAACAAACTCCCTTGGCCACCTAAATTATTTTCTGAGGGTGTTTTAGTCTGTGTCTAATCAAAAACCATACAGCCATACAGAGTAGCCAGTAAAATAGTGTCTTCTGAATTATATAATACAATTTCAAGTCATTAAAATGTCAAAATGTCAAAGTAAACATTTCTGTAGTGCTTCCAGCTAACCAATTAGCTTGCAAAGCTAACATTTCCTAAACATTTGTTAAGTTACTTAAAATAGTAAAAATAACAAATCATTGTAGCTCTTCATATTCTGGATATACAACATAATTGTGTTATACTTTCTTAAATTATTAAAACCTCAATCTGAAATCACAAACAAACTAAATATAATATACCACATAGGTTAGCATGATGCTAATTGCTATCAGAAATAGGATCTGTGCATGATCTGAGCTTTCTCTCAGTCTTTGAGGTGAAATGAATGTTAACAGCACAAAGAATAATTGACCTGAAGCCTCAGAGCTGCATTTAATGTGTCTAACAGCACCGCCGTGGAAACACAGAGGAATTTCAGACTGGAAAAAACAGTCACAGCTCAATTTATCCCAGAGCAAATTCTCAGACACCAGAAGGGCAGAAACAAACCATAAAGGTAGGCCTGAAAAAATTGCACAAGCATGCTTTTCAAGCAAAACACGTGTACAAAAAGAAGTATATTAGGCTAATGTAAATGTTTGCTTTTCAAAATGACGTTTTGTTACTCTGCTAGGACGCCTGACATTTCATACATCCAGTACACTTGACCACTTTATTAGTTTTTACAGATCAAAAACTGAACTGATCGTGAAAGTAATACGTATAAATACACACGAAGATGCATTTGACTGCAAAACTCAAACATTAAATGCCAAAAATAGCATTCAATAGGCAATTTAACATTAGCATAAGCATCATAACAAAAGTGATGCTTTAAAATCACCTTTGGAGCACTTAAATGTAGGTCAGAAAAGGGAAATTGGTTGTCAAAAATATCTGAAGAATGTCGGCAACCAAAGAGTTGATGGCATTTTTTCCATACTAAAAAATCAATGTGCTTGGTTACCCATATTCTTCAAAATATCTTCTTTTGTGTTGAGCAGAAGAAAGAAACTCGTACAGGTTTGGAACAACATGAAGGTGAGTAAATTATAGTCATTCAATATATTAAGAGTCATTCAATCATGTTTAATTTTGACTTCTCTGTGCATGCTCTTTGAGGTGGACCAAGGGAGGACCCCCTAAACCTCCATTATATGACGGATAGACAAGAACGGTTTGACCGAAAAATATCAAAATTGAAAATACTGTGGAAACAAAGACACCTACATCTTGGATGCCCTTGAGGTAAGCTAAAACATACCAAAAATTAATTTCAAAGTGAACTATCCCTTTAAGTGTGGCTCAAGTATAACATTGTGAGTAAAATCTAAGTTAGCTTTGTGTTTTCAGTTGCTATATTACAAGACAGGAGTGATGGGTGAGACGTCCAACATTCAACCCGAAAATAGTCATATAACCATTGCAATAACTCCGAAGTTATTCAGTTAAACTTAAAGGGATAGTTCACCCAAAAATGAAGATTCTGTCAGTATTTACTCACCCTCATGTTGTTCCAAACCCCGTAAGACCTTCGTTCATCTTCGGAACACAAATTAAGATATATTTGATGAAATCTGAGAGTTGGATCACTCCTCCATACTAGTCCATAGGCTTCTTGAGGGATTGAAACTTGCCGTCCTCGAAAAATTATTAAATACATTGTTAAAATAGTCCAAGTGACTACAGTGGCTCAATCTTAACTTTATCAAGCGACGAGAACTTTTTTGTGCGCGAAAACAAACAAAAATAATGTGTTCAACTATTCATTTACTTCTCTATGCGCCTCTAGTCAGTTAATGTAGTGTGATAGCGTAGAGCTACGTCACACGTAGGCTCACTATTGGCCGACGCTGGTCATGTGTGTGATGCGTGTGACGTACAATAACAGAAGCTTACGTTATTAAACTAGTAACCTGACTTGAGGCCCAGAGAGAAGTAAATGAATAGTTGAAATAAAGTAGTTATTTATGTTTGTTTTTGTGAACAAAAAAGTGTTCTCGTCGTTTGATAACGTTAAGATTGTAGTCACTTGGACTATTTTAACGATGTCTTTAATAACTTTTCGAGGCCGGCAAGTTTCAATTCCTCAAGAAGCCTATGGACTAGTATGGAGGAGTGATCCAGCTCTCAGATTTCATAAAAAATATCTTAATTTGTGTTCCGAAGATGAATGAAGGTCTTACGGGGTTGGAACAACATGAGGGTGAGTAAATACTGACAGAATTTTTGGGTGAACTAACCCTTTAAAAAAAGCTGCATAGTGCTGCTTTAAGACTCATGCATGATACAAAATACAAAACCGGCTCAGTTCCTGCAAGTTAGCCATGAGCTGCTCAGAGATGGAGAGGAATTCAAAGTCTTGCCCTGACATGTTATTCCTCTTTATTTCAAAGCTAAAAGCAACAAAAATGCACAACTCTGACAGGGGTGTGTGAGTGAGAGCGTGTATTACTGGCAATAAAATCAGACCAACACCCATAAAAGCCAAAGAGTTCATGACTACTGTACACGCGGAGCCCGAGGCCTGGAATGCCTTTTGTTTTTGCTCGTAATTTTTCATTCTCTCCCTATTTGCTAAGGTGGGAGATGTCATGGATTAATCCAAATTCATTTCCCACTGTTTTGGAAGGCCTAAATATTTCCATAGCCTTTAATTCGAGGAGTCGGTCAGGTTCAAGCTGTCTTCTGGACGTCAGGTCAAGTGTCCTGGCGTCCCACAGCAGATCTGATTACAGCTCTTTGGCTGGGACGCGCAAAAGCCGAACGGAGCGTGCTCAGAGAGGGCTGTTATTATTTGCCTGGGTCATGTGTTGTTTTTCCTCAGTTCATTGGTTCTCTTTGATCTCTCCCAGTGCAGATCACAAGAGAAACAGATGCTCAATTTTAATATATCGTCAGACAACTATAACTGCAGGACGAGCCCCTTTAGGATGTCCTACAGCAAAGATAAAACTACCATTTTATCAAATTTACTACTTGCTTTAATAAATGTTATTGGTCACATTGTGCACCGACCTTATTTTATAGTCTTCTTGCCAGTAAAATACATTTTCTGCTGACATAATCAATATAAATAAGCCCTGATATTTAGGGATGCACCAATATGAATTATTTTTATGTAATATCAAATCTCTAAATGTTTTCAAATCAAATCATAAAAAATGGTAATCTGCAATTGTTGCCTATTTCTGAGCCCATGAAAACTAGTTTTGTGGGTATAAATGAATGTATTTGGGTTGATTCAGCAATAATAAAATTGAAATATATAACTAAAACAAAAATATATTAATCCTATATACACATACATATCTACATATAAATACCTTCATATGTATAACTTTTTTATATATGTATGTATATTACGTAAAAATATTCATCAAAACTATAATTATATGCTTAATCATCACTGATTCAAGGGAATTAGTGAATGAGCAAGTTAAATATTGAAAGTAAGTCAAACATCAATGATGATGCAACAATGAATCAACGACTATAGCTAACATCAGCAGCGCAATATACTAAACTCTAATCGACTTCTATTGTGGAAGGCTTGTTCTGTGTCCATTAGTTGCCATTAGCAACTTGATTATTTAAAAACACCATTATCCATTGTACACTAAGATCCATTGTGTCTAAACATGAACAGTAATCATGTTACGACCGTTATATAGGGTGTGGACGTGAAACTAGAGCAATCAAACTGGCCTCCTTTCAACACACTCACATGTCAATTGTTTGCTTAGGGCGGTTGTTTGATAAGCACTAACTAATTCTGGAGAATAATGCTATACTTTAACAAACCTATAAGGCACAATAATGCTTTAAGGACTTTGAAATAACAACTACTTTACGGGAACAAATCTATATTCCATTGATTCCAAATCAATATTATCCGTAAATCTGGGGTCTGGCATGTGCCTCGGTCATGTGACTCATCACGCCTTCAGCAAACTAACTATCAATGCAGCATTAACCTGTTAGACAACATTAAATCCTCACTTTGATTACTGTTTGAATGCCGACAGACATCACTGAATCAGACCCGTTTCTATCACTCTTTCTGCCTACAAAGCAGTTTTTGCTGGTATGTCTTTTGAGGGAGTGATTTTGGAGATTGAAATCTTAAACAGGACCTTTAAACATTAAAAAAAGTGTGTTGCTAATTATATCTTTAACTAAATTCAAGCTGCATGAATTTATGCAATAATGAACTGATGATGAATACAAATAGAGTGGCCAGAAAAGCATACATATCCACTACCAGGCAAGTTTAGACACAGCAACGACTATTGATTGATTGATGACCACTATCAAAGTCCTTTTAGGCAAGTCATGCCACTAGGCCGCCATCTTGGCAACACCTCCGGGCAACTAATTTGGACTAACAAGACCAGGCTCCTATCTAAATGAATGGGCAGAGAGTCAGAACTGCACTTTCACTGGTCACCATGACATAAAAACTGCATGTATAGAAACAGCAGTGAAATATGATAAAAATTGCTGAAAACGTTTGATGACTTTGTCCCAAAATAAGGTTTAAAACGCCATTTTCCCCACAGGTTATGCTTTTACTACGCATGCGCAAGGGTTCTCTCCCTCTCTGATGTGCGCGCTACACGGTTTGAAGCATATTCCAGTCCCTCCAGAAAAACGCGATTATGCGATGGCGGAATTCAATGCATAATCAGCCAAAGTCTGCATTTTCATGCGAGGGCCGCATTTTTTTCAAATACGCCGCACTTTTGCCGCATAAATTGCAGATTTCCGTGAAAAATATGCGGGGTTTGCATGATTTCATAAGCCTCGCATTTTCGTTGCAAAAAAAGTCATATATCTTAGTAGAAAGTTGAAAAATGTTGTGTTTGTTTCACACAAGAGCAGCCATTTCCCCGTTGCCATGGGAACGTTATGAAATGACACAATAGAGAGCCTAAGTCCCGCTAGTCCCGCAACCGCCATCTTTGGCGTTACAGGTTTTCCCAATATAGTTGTATTGAGGATCGAGGAAGTGGCATGTCTCTATATAAATTGTCTCTGCCACTATATATATATTCAGTGCCCGGTCAAAAAAAAAAGGTTGCTGTTTGGATTTAAATAGGGAAATGCTTGGAGTCTATGGTTGGATAATTATTTTGTTTCTAGCATGTTATATGTTTGGCAACAGTTCTTCTAATCCTAATTGATGGAGTGTGTAGCTTTCCATTTCTTAAACAGTCAAGTAGGAAGACACAACATGATATTCCAGGATGACAATGTCAAGATTCATCAGGCTCAGATTGGGAAAGAATGGTTGTGACTGTGAGGAGCTTGAAGAATCCAGATCTTAAACTCACTGGAAGTCTTTGGGATGTGCTGGAGGAGACTTTACAGAGTGCTGGACTCTTGCATTATCAATACAAGATCTTGACCAAAAATATATGCACCACTTGATGGAAACTAATGTTTTGATGTTATTTACATTTTCTTTGGTCATTTCTTGCCATGATGAGTCTTCCTACATGGTTGTTGATAACACAGTCTCATCCCAAGTCGTCATATAACTGACGTCTTGGGACGTCTTTTGACCATACGTCAACATCCGCCTTTTTAGGGTACCCTTAAACGTCGGTTAGTTGACGATCCCGGGCCGTCATACAACTGACGCTTTACCTTTAACGTCAGTTACGTGACGGGGTAGGTTTAGGTCTGGGGCAGAGTTAGGATCCGATAATGTCATCTAACCGACGTTTAAGGGTACCCTAAAAAGGCGGATGTTGACGTATTGTCAAAAAACGTCAGTTATGTGACTTCTTGGGATGAGACTGCGCTGTTGTTGAAGAAATGAAAAGCTATACACACTCCATCAATTAGGGTTATAAGAGTGTTGCCAAACATATAACATGCTAGTAGACACATAATAATCACTAATGATCCAAGCATAGACTCTTACAGATCTTTATAATGACTACTATTTATTTCCTTTTATTATTATGGTGATTTTTTTGCCATTCACACTTGCTAAACATGACCGTATTGGAATTGGATATGCTCAAAGGCTTTAAGATGAGGCTTTAAGGGGTACTCCACTTTTTTGGGAAATAGGCTCGTTTTACCACTCCCCCAGAGGTAAACTGTTGGGTTTTAACGTTTTCGAATCCATCCAGCCAATTTTTCTGCTATTTAGAAGAATATCAGTAACAGACCATTTCTTGTCTCATTGACTTCCATAGTATATATTTTTTTCCTACTATGGAAGTCAATGAGACTAGAAACTGTCTGTTACTGATATTCTTCTAAATAGCAGAAAAATCGGCTGAATGGATTCGAAAACGCGTAAAACCCAACTGTTTAACTCTGGGGGAGTTGTAAAACGAGCCTATTTCCAAAAAAAGTGGAGTATCCCTTTAAGTGGCTGTTTTCTCTGACCGGATAGCTCTCAGATCGTGTAAATGCCCTCCAAAAATGCTTTCGAGATGGATTTAAATCCGACCACTGATTTGAGACGCATTTCAATCAAAATTGGACAAGTGTAAATGCATCTGGTTGTTGAAGCCACATATGTAAATTTGACTCCTCCCAAAATGGTACAAAAGAAATGCGTGAGAGTGTGTTGTAGGCTGATGGTAACCAAATATGACAGTGCAACTGTAACAGCCGAGGATCTCTTCAGCAAGCCAAAAATGAAACTGACGTAGCATCCTGAAGCTCAAACACACAATCATCTTCATTAAAAACAATGATACTAAATTATCTCACCAATGCTGATGCTACTCACTCTCCTATTGCGGTCTTTAATCTTGAAATTAGCTCATGATTAATGAAATGCAGTTCATAACTATAGCTTTAATTGACTTGATTTGAATTTGATGATATCACTGTAAAAATATTGTTGGTTTAACTTAAAAATTGCCTTAACTTTAAGTTCATTGAAATGGAAAAATTGAGTTAATACAATGAAGGAGATTGATTTAATCATCAGAAACTCAAAATATTATGTTATCTGAACTATATAAATTATTTAAGTTGATTTGACAAAAGAAAAAATGTTGATAACACATCATAAATTTTTTTTTTTTTACAGTGGGGATTTATATTTGTTTTGCGGAGACATTTATGTGTAGAAGATGGAACAGTTTTAACAAATTGGGTCAGCTATTCGATCAGTGGAAACGCATGAAGTGGCCAGGTGTAAACAGGCCCAAAGTGAATTCAAATTTAATCCCGTAGAGTAAATACTGGCGTTTACTATGCGTTAGGATGCCAGCATATGTTAAGTCTGAGCTCTTATGAGCGAGACATTCTTAACATCACTATGACATTCCACAGAAGGATCATAATGAAAGTGGAAGCTTGTCTGAGCCACAAACTGATTGAGCTTTAATGTCCTGGACTTGAGTGCACTGATTAATCACAATATTTCCCTCACTTCCTGTGATTTAGAGGATGCTTCCCGTCAGGAGCAGGGCCAGAGCTTTCTTAGCTCCCTGTAAATGTCAGATGCATCACTTTTCAGCTTTAAAATGTCTTTGCAAATCACCTGACTTGACATTATCTACAATAAACTTCACTCCAGTCCACAATGCGAGGCCCACCAACCCCTGCTCATAAATAACAACACGTGTGATTGGCTGCCTACAGGCATGATGTCACTGGGGCAGTCCAGCTGCGCCCCACATTAGAGCAAGTCAGGTTCAGAAACAAGACTAAGGGGTGTAGAAATTATTTTAAAAGGTTGAGGTGATGCAATGAATGACGAATGCTGAATTTCAACATCCATGTGCAAAACACAAGGGTTTAACTCAGTTATCAGCAAATATCTTTAACTGTTTCCTCACCAGTGATCAGCCAGAGCCAGCATTTATAGGCATTTTCAAAAGGTTTCATGGCCCTCAGAATATTTTGAAGTATGAATATCTGAACATGTAACATGTCAAAAGAAAGAACAGAAAAGTTTTATTCTAGCTTCATGTATTACTAATCAACATTTGAATGTGGGTAAGTTTCATTAAAAAGAAAGCATTTTGAGCAAAAAGCTGAGAAAATCGTTTTGTCAAAGGCTACGTCTGGATCTGTGGATCATATTCAGAACGATGATCAAAACATAGACAGAGTAGATCGAGTCCATCAACACCCCAAAGCTTCAGTCCTAACTCAACCTTGGTCGACTTTTCATTCAGTAACATTAGGCAGTTTAGATTTCTATGCCGTTTAATGTTGATTGCATTATCATCTGCTATCCCTTGTTTCTACGTCTTCGCATTTTTCGCAAGATTCAGAACTCGTACAGAAGATGCATAATAGCACCCCCAACCGTATAACAGTGAAAACAGAAAATTTCCGTCAATGGCAGGAGAAACAGTTAAAAAAAAGAATATATATTTTTTTCGTTTTAAAATTTATATTTGATTTTATTTGAGTTAACGTAACAGAAGAAAGAAAAAAAGAGAGTCAATTGTGTGTGAACTAGTGCCGTCAAATCGATTAAACGTGATCGTTAATCACATCTGACAAGTATATATTTATTTATATATATATATATATATATATATATATATATATTATGGCTGTCAAACAATTAATCGCGATTAATCACATCCAAAATAAAAGATTGTGTTTACATAATAAATGTGGGTGCACTGTGTATAATTATGTGATTAATCGCGATTAATCATTTGACAGCCCTAATATATATATATATATATATATATATATATATATATATATATATGTGTATAGCATTTATAAATTATAATTATAAATATACACACACATATATTACATAAGCACAAACTTTTCTTTTAGATGTGATTAATCGCGATTAATCGTTTGACAGCCCTATATATATATATATATATATATACTTAAATTATGATTATAATATATACATACATATATAATATAAGCACAAACTTTTCTGTTAGATGCGATTACTCGATTTGACAGCACTACGGAAGCCCTGAACGGCAATGTTAAAAAAAAAAAAATCTAGCATTCTGAGATTAAAGTCGAAACGTGTTGACATCTCGAAACGTTTTGACTTTAATCTCGAAATGCTAGATTTTTTTTATTTTTTTTACATTGCGGCTCAGGGCTTACATACAGCACTAGGTGAACTAAGTTATGTTTGTTCAGCTCACTTTACCTTTCTGCAGGTGGATGATGTCTGGAAAGTTGGACAGCAGGCCCTGATACAGCGACAGTTTATCCAGCATCTGAAACAGGTCGAATTTGGGCTGTTCGGCGAACATCTCCCCGATGTTCTCGTAGGTGCGGCCTGTGTGCGAGATGGCGTTGCTCAGGGCGTCCGAGCTGTATGGAGGGTCCAGCAAGAAGGACTGGCTGATGGACTGGAAGCCGTTGCCCAGCCTCTGGAACTCCTTCCGAAATCCTCCGAGGTGTTTGCGGACTAGTTCAGATGCGACGTGCGTCAACTGCATCACGCTGTCATCCATCTTTTTGGCGAACGCCTTGAAGGTGTCAATGCGCTCCTCCACGTCCTGAAGGTCCTGGTGCTCGTTGGGAATCTGGAAGGTGAGCATGAAATGAGCCCCGACCATCTCGTCTTTCTCTGCCCTCCTCTTCCCGAGTTTCCACTGTTTGTCGTCCGTGCACATGAGGAAGTGTTCGAATCCCTCATATTGAGACAACACCGGGTGGCTGGTCATGTGGTCCATCCATAAAATAAGCCTCCTCTTCCTCTTATCGATGAAGTCTTCCTCAAACCGTCCCGTGGCCTGTTTTTCAGGGAGGTGCGGCACGGAAATCACCGTGAATTTGTGCAGTAGTCTATTGTACAGCCAGTCAAAGTGCTTGTAGCGGCGGTAAACCGGCCTGGCAATGTGACTGGGGGTCAAGCGGTACGAGATGTACGTCTTAATGCCTTTGAACTTCGTCTGTTTGGTAGGGTCTTCAATGGAACAGGAGAAGGGTTGAGGGCTCTCCTTCCACTGCGGCCCCCGGGGGCCCATTTCGATGGTGTACGACTCTGCGATCTTAGCCATCATGGGAACGTCACCAAGTACGAAGGCCTCCACACCTGAGCGCACGAAGCTGGAGAATCGGTTCAAGTTTCTGCCCACCATGCTGCCCTTCCTGTTGCTCGACATGCTGTCCTGACGCTCCATGTGTGGCTTGGTCCGGTAGTAGACATTGGGGTTGGAATATGGACTTTGGGAATGTCCATTGGCACCCACCCCTCTCCGAGGGTCTTCATCCTCAACCACCGTTGAGGTTTCATCCCAGTCGTCCCAGTCGTCATCGTCGTCACTCGGCGGGGTCGGGGTAGTTTGGATATACGACAAATCCTTACCAGGAGAGCTTCCAGGTGAACTGAGGGATTGATCTGTGAGGTTGGACCCGGATCGGCGCCGGATGATCTGGACGTACGAGGCAGGAAACAAGCCTCGCTCTCCTCGGCTGTTCTCCCCTTGTAGCCAGCCGTCCACAGAGTTCTCATCGAAAATAACCAGCTCTTCGCTCTCCTGGATGCTTATCTCCTCCTTGTTCTCACTTTGGAAAGTGTAGAGGGCTTTGGCTCTCAGGGACATTTTTGTAACTTTTGCAAGACAGAAAAAAATGGGCCACAAAAAAAGTTCCCTTACCTCATTTCAGACTGCCAATCTAAGAAAAAAGGGCTTAGATAAATTAAAATGTAACTGTGTATGTAGTACAGCAGTAATTATTAATGTATTCATAGCACTTTAATAAAACTAGTAGTTTTGAGGGTGTTGGTAAATAACATTCTTCAAGATAAAGATCTTCAAGTCTTTTTAAAGTTACTGACCACAAAGAAGACAACAGGAATCTTAATTTCCTCGGAAATAATATCCGATATTCTACATTTGATAAAAAGTTACATGTTGGAACTCCCTGTCAGGTTGTTATTCTCCAACTTCCCTTAATTTATGTCGTTTCATTATTCCCACAAAACCAGAATCTTCAGCCGCAAAAAAATAAACCCATAAATCCACAAATCCACAAATCCCGTCCAGCAGAACTGAGACACCGGCAAACACATTCAGTTCAGTGCCTCACCATAACAAAAGTTTTAGCCATCCTGCATGCTGTGAAATATTTTTGTATTTTTGCAACTCCGGCTGAACTAAACTCCAGATGAAAACATTATACCAACATTCCGTCCCGGACAGATATGAGAAATAAACGTATCCTTTGCATTCCGCCAACAAAAGAACAAAAACTTCATCTAAAGCATCTGTATAATCCCCAGGTCCAGTTCAAATCGCTGTGCACTCAAAGTATTTCCTTCGAGATGTGATTCAACAGGCCAAGAGCTTTTCATAAAGTATTTCTTTACTTTGAGCAGAAACGCAGTAACTCTTTCCATGACGTGACGATCGAACAATGAGAGTCGCGCAGTTTAGTGTGAGATTTACAGTCACGTTTGTGGCGCCGCCCGACGGTCAAGAAAACAACTGAAGGACTGACTGAAACAGTTTCAGGTCAACTCAAAACACATCCGATTGAATACAGTAACTCATCTAGATAGTGTACAATACTTTGTAGTGACAATTGCTGGCGTTATATTATTAAGTTACCCATGACAATGAGGCGAAACGAGGGCGCAGGGCGTCCGGATCTGCCATTCAGTCACATTCAAATTTTAGGACGTTTGTTTGTTATCGGATACATTTATTTATAAGAAAGTATAAATATAATTTCAAGTGATTACATTGAAATCCGCACAGAACTGTTTATAATAAAAAAGTTAAATAATAATAATATTTTTTCTTATCCGATAATCACAAATGGCTGTGATTGGTCCATCCTAATACAGCGATGAGAAAACTAACAAGTACCACGTGACATAAGTAAAATCAAATGGGTGGGGCTAGACGTCCAGTTCCACCTCTGTGAACCTAGTGAAGCGCCACTCACTGGCTCTTAACATTATTGCAAGCCCTTCTTACACTAACTAACCTAATGAAAAACATGTTTATTGCTGCAAATTAATAAAATTACATGAATTACATGAAATTTTTGGTGCTGGCATGTAATATTGCGTTACCTTTTTCAAATATATTTTTATTATTTTTCAGCATGCGACGAACGACGTGAAATAGTAATCTGTGTGCTACTAGCTTGTTTTTTTAAGGCTATGTATGCTATTTGTGAATTCATTCGAACCATATCATGTTCATTAATGTAATACCCCACAACAAATGTTGCTGAAATCTTAGTATGACATTTGAGGAACACAACATTTGTTTTTCATGAGATTTTAATGTTTTTGTTTTCTACAAAACATAAAACTGCAAAACATTTGCATAGTCAACATAATCCTCAATATTATTGGAAGTCGAATCTTCCCAGCAAAGTGTGGCTGTGTTTTCTGTTAATGTGAACCAGTAAGTTCTTTTTATTTATTTGAATGCCACAGTGTTCGCAAGACACCCTGACTTGCTGCCGCTGCCGGACACGTGCTTTTGCTGGTGCTACTGCTGGGAAAAGAGGTCCTTCTGATGGAGGTTCATCTGCTATGGATAGAGGTCCTTCTGATGGGGTTGGAGGTATTTCTGATGGAGGTTGGTCTGCTGTGGATGGAGGTCCTTTTGCTGGGAATTGGGGTATTTCTGATGGAAGTCCTTCTGAAGGGGTTGGAGGTATTTTAGCTGTGGATGGAGGAGGTGGTGCTGCTGGCGGCACTATGGGTGGACGCCGTCTGAATGATGTATGTTTACAATTTGCAACATGTTTAATCAGAGCATCTCTTCTGATTAATGTTGATGTGCAGTAGCAGCAGTGGAAGTGTGGTGTTTGCCTGCAGCCTAGACCACACTTGACGATGACAAAATCTAAAATGTAGAAAGAATAAGTTCAATAGTCATGATAAAAATGACATAAAAGAAGACAGAGATTGAGATAAAAGAACATAAGGGGGAAAAGCAACGTAATATAATTAAATAAATGAGCCTATAACTGTTGGATAAGGAATATTAATCAATACGAGGGGGAATTAAATAATAAGTGTTGATAAACTTACACAGACAGCTGTATAATTGAGGTGTATAAAGATATTGAAATGAATTCACACACACCTTCCTGTTGAACAGCATTTTGAATGTGATTTGTAACATGATTTTGTGCCTCATGTAAATATTTATGCAGCATTGTACAGTAGTCACAGTGGTACATGTTGCAGCACACTGAGCATCTCTTAATGGAGACAAGGGGATCTTGTCCTCGCCTCAGGATTGTCCGATGCATCTGTGCAGGTTAAACAAACACACACCATTAACATCTGTCAGCAAAAATAAATATGTTTTAAAAATATGACGACGACTTATAAATGCATACAACTGACCATCCTTGCTAAAAGCAATGTCCTTCTCTGTATTGTTTTTCAAGAGCACTGTTTGGATAATAGTAGCTAGCTCATTTAATGCTCTATGAATAGAATGAATCTATGGAAGCTTGTTTCTGCCATGGAATTTGTAAAAATAATAAAAGGAAATTGTGACTTTTTTTTCCTCCGAATTTTGAGATATAAACCCACAATTCCAATAATTACGAATTCATCTCGCAATTCTGATTTTGATTAGATTTTCTTTCAATTGTGAGTTTATATCTTGCAATTCTGACTTTATTTTTTGCAATTCCGAGTTTATAACACACAATTCTGACTTTTTCTCAGAATAGTGAAATATAAACTCGATTTTGCAAGTTATGCAGTCTGACTTGTGAGAATTAAACTTGCAATTGCGAGAAAAAAAATTCTGAATTGTGAGAAAAAAAAGTCGCAATTACCTTTTTTATTTTGTGGCAGAAAAAAGCTTCCACATAATCATCTTCAATATTACAGCAAATCAAATCTTCCCAACAAAGTGTTGTGGCTGTGTTTTCTGTTAAAGGAGAACTCCGGCGCAAAATGAGCCTTTGGTCTAATAAAACATCGGTACCTAGTTGTTCTCTGAGATTTGTTTTCATGATAATCGAATGTAAAGAGTTTTATCTCTAAAAACTGTTTAGTGTATAACGCTACTAATGGGGGCATTTACTAATTAAAAATAAATCACTAGTTTATACCACTAATAAAGCTCAAAATAGCCCCACACTAACACAGTAACATAATCCTTACATGCAAAACGAAGCATTGAGAACTTTGTAAGTGTACAGACTGTTTAATAAGAAGATACTTTATAAAGACAGTTCACTTCGTGTATACATATAGTCTCGATAAGTCGATCTCAGAACGCCGTTCATACAGTTCAGCTCACTCAGCACGACGTTCGTGGTTTGACTTGTCGTGACTGTTTTCCAAAGATGGCTTCTGTCTGTACTCTGTATACACGAAGTGAACTGTCTTTCTAAAGTATCTTCTTATTAAGCGGTCTATACACTTACAAAGTTCTCAATGCTTCGTTTTGTATTTAGGGACCCTCATTATGTTACAGTGTTAGTGTGGGGCTATTTTGAGCCTTGTTAGTGGTATAAACTAGCAATTTCTTTTTACTTATTATATGCCCCCATTACTAGCATTATACGCTTAACAGTTTTTAGAGATAAAACTCTTTACATTCGATTATCATGAAAACAAATCTCAGAGAACGGTCGACTAGGTACTGATGTTTTATTAGACCAAAGGTTCATTTTGTGCCGGAGTTCTCCTTTAATGTGAACCAGCAAGTTCCTTTTATCTATTTGAATGCCGTAGTTTGTGCAAGACACCCTGACTTGCTGCTGGACACTTAATCTTACTGCAGACGATGGTGCTACTGCTGGGAATGGAGGTCCTTCTGATGGAGGTTCTGCTGTGGACTGAGGTTTGTCTGCTATAGACAGAGGTCCTGCTGCTGTGGATGGAGGTCCTTTTGCTGGGAATTGGGGTATCTCTGATGGAAGTTCTGCTGTGGATGGAGGTCCTTCTGATGGAGTTTCTTCTGCTGTAGATGGAGGTCCTTCTGATGGAGGTTCGTCTGCTGTGGATTGAGGTTTGTCTGCTATAGACAGAGGTCCTTCTGCTGTGGATGGAGGTCCTTTTTCTGGGAATTGGGGTATTTCTGATGGAGGTTCATCCGCTGTGGATGAAGGTCCTTCTGATGGAGGTTCATCTGCTGTGGATGGAGGTCCTTTTTCTGGGAATTGGGGTATTTCTAATGGAAGTTCTACTGTGGATGGAGATTCTTCTGATGGAGGTTTGTCTGCTGTGGGTGGAGTTTCTTCTGATGGGGTTGGAGGTATTTCTGATGGAGGTATTTTAGCTGTGGATGGAGGAGGTGGTGCTGCTGGCGGCACTATGGGTGGATGCCGTCTGAATGATGTATGTTTACAAGTAGCTACATGTTTAATCAGAGCATCTCTTCTGATTAATGTTGATGTGCAGTAGCAGCAGTGGAAGTGTGGTGTTTGCCTGCAGCCTAGACCACACTTGACGATGACAAAACCTAAAATGTAGAAAGAATAAGTTCAATAGTCATTAGTAAAATAATACGCCTCTAACGATGATAAAAACTGACATAAAAGAAGACAGAAATAGAGATAATAGAACATAAGGGGAGAAAGCAACATAATATAATTAAATAAATGAGCCTATAACTGTTGGATAAGGAATATTCATCAATTCGAGGGAGAATTAAATAATAAGGGTTGATAAACTTACACACAGTATAAAGATATTGAAATAAATTCACACACCTTCTTGTTGAACAGCATTTCGAATGTGATTTGTAACATGATTTTGTGCCTCATGTAAATATTTATGCAGCATTGTACAGTAGTCACAGTGGTACATGTTGCAGCACACCGAGCATCTCTTAATGGAGAGAAGGGGATCTTGTCCTCGCCTCAGGATTGTCCGATGCATCTGTGCAGGTTAAACAAACACACACCATTAACATCTGTCAGCAAAATATATAAAAACTATGATGATTTCCATGCATATCTGTCAAAATCTAACCTTTAACAATAACATGTCTCTGTGTGTTGCATCTGTATTGTGTCTGTAGTGTGTTGTGTCTATGTGTGTCTACTTTCCTGTTGCTCAAACAGTAGAGTGTTGGTACATGCAACACCATAGGTCATAGGTCATCATAGATTTGATTCCCAGAGAAAGCAAGAACTGATAAGAATGTAAATGTGTACCTTGAAATGTGCGTAAATTTGTCGTTTCTGTGGTGTGTTACGTCTATGTGGTGTGTTGTACAGGGTATTGCATGGAATGTATATTCTGTTGTGTGGTGTGTTGGATTTTTGTGTGTTGGGTCTGTGGTATGTTGTGTTTATGCGTTGTGTTGTGGTGTTGTGTCTATGTGTTGTGCTGTGATGTGTCTGTGGTGTGTTGTGTCAATGTGGTGTCTGTAGTGTGTTGGGTCTGTGGTGTTGTGTCTATGTGGTGTGTTGGGTTGGGTCTGTGCCGGGGTGTCTGTAGTGTGTTGTGTCTATGTGGTGTCTATGTGGTGTCTGTAGTGTGTTGGGTCTGTGGTGTCTGTAGTGTGTTGTGTCTATGTGGTGTCTGTAGTGTGTTGTGTCTATGTGGTGTCTATGTGGTGTCTGTAGTGTGTTGGGTCTGTGCCGTGGTGTGTTGTGTCTATGTGGTGTCTGTAGTGTGTTGGGTCTGTAGTGTTCTGTCTATATAGTGTGGTGTCTGTAGTGTGTCTATGTGGTGTGTTGGGTTGGGTCTGTGCCGGGGTGTCTGTAGTGTGTTGT
Source organism: Pimephales promelas (assembly GCF_988280905.1). Taxonomy (NCBI): domain Eukaryota; kingdom Metazoa; phylum Chordata; class Actinopteri; order Cypriniformes; family Leuciscidae; genus Pimephales; species Pimephales promelas. The sequence continues at coordinate 11,660,384 of NC_142793.1, forward strand.
GTCTATGTGGTGTCTGTAGTGTGTTGTGTCTATGTGGTGTCTGTAGTGTGTTGGGTCTGTGATGTCTGTAGTGTGTTGTGTCTATGTGGTGTCTGTAGTGTGTTGGGTCTGTGGTGTTGTGTCTATGTGGTGTGTTGGGTTGGGTCTGTGCCGTGGTGTGTTGTGTCTATGTGGTGTCTGTAGTGTGTTGGGTCTGTAGTGTTGTGTCTATATAGTGTGGTGTCTGTTGTGTGTTGTGTCTGTCTGTGGTGTGTTGTGTCTATGTGGTGTCTGTAGTGTGTTGTGTCTGTCTGTGGTGTGTTGTGTCTATGTGGTGTCTGTAGTGTGTTGTGTCTGTAGTGTTGTGTCTATATAGTGTGGTGTCTGTGGTGTGTTGTGTCTGTAGTGTTGTGTCTACATAGTGTGGTGTCTGTAGTGTGTTGTGTCTGTCTGTGGTGTGTTGTGTCTATGGTGTCTGTAGTGTGTTGGGTCTGTAGTGTTGTGTCTATATAGTGTGGTGTCTGTAGTGTGTTTTGTCTGTAGTGTTGTGTCTATATAGTGTGGTGTCTTTAGTGTGTTGTGTCTGTGTTGTGTTGTGTCTATATAGTGTGGTGTCTGTAGTGTGTTGTGTCTGTCTGTGCTGTGTTGTGTCTATGTGGTGTCTGTAGTGTGTTGGGTCTGTAGTGTTGTGTCTATATAGTGTGGTGTCTGTAGTGTGTTGTGTCTGTAGTGCTGTGTCTATATAGTGTGGTGTCTGTGGTGTGTTGTGTCTAGTGTGTTGTGTCTGTAGTGTTGTGTGTATATAGTGTGGTGTCTGTAGTGTGTTGTGTCTGTAGTGTTGTGTCTATATAGTGTGGTGTCCGTAGTGTGTTGTGTCTGTCTGTGGTGTCTTGTGTCTATGTGGTGTCTGTAGTGTGTTGTGTCAGTAGTGTTGTGTCTATATAGTGTGGTGTCTGTGGTGTATTGTGTCTGTAGTGTTGTGTCTATATAGTGTGGTATCTGTGGTGTGTTGTGTCTGTAGTGTTGTGTCTATATAGTGTTGTGTCTGTGGTGTGTTGTGTCTGTAGTGTTGTGTCTATATAGTGTGGTATCTGTGGTGTATTGTGTCTGTAGTGTTGTGTCTATATAGTGTGGTATCTGTGGTGTGTTGTGTCTGTAGTGTTGTGTCTATATAGTGTTGTGTCTGTGGTGTGGTGTGTTGTTTCTGTGGTGTGGTATGTCTGTGGTGTGTTGTGTCTGTCTGTGGTGTGGTATGTCTGTGTTGTGTCTGTGGAGTGTTGTGTTGTCTCTGTGGTGTGGTGTGTTGTTTCTGTGGTGTGTTGTGTTGTGTCTGTGGTGTGGTGTGTCTGTAGTTTTGTGTCTATATAGTGTGGTGTCTGTAGTGTTGTGTCTATATAGTGTGGTGTCTGTGGTGTATTGTGTCTGTAGTGTTGTGTCTATATAGTGTGGTGTTTGTAGTGTGTTGTGTCTGTCTGTGGTGTGTTGTGTCTATGTGGTGTCTGTAGTGTGTTGGGTCTGTAGTGTTGTGTCTATATAGTGTGGTGTCTGTAGTGTGTTGTGTCTATATAGTGTGTTGTGTCTGTGTTGTGTCTATATAGTGTGGTGTCTGTAGTGTGTTGTGTCTGTGGTGTATTGTGTCTGTAGTTTTGTGTCTATATAGTGTGGTGTCTGTAGTGTTGTGTCTATATAGTGTGGTGTCTGTGGTGTGTTGTGTCTGTAGTGTTGTGTCTATATAGTGTGGTGTTTGTAGTGTGTTGTGTCTGTCTGTGGTGTGTTGTGTCTATGTGGTGTCTGTAGTGTGTTGGGTCTGTAGTGTTGTGTCTATATAGTGTGGTGTCTGTAGTGTGTTGTGTCTATATAGTGTGTTGTGTCTGTGTTGTGTCTATATAGTGTGGTGTCTGTAGTGTGTTGTGTCTGTCTGTGGTGTGTTGTGTCTATGTGGTGTCTGTAGTGTGTTGGGTCTGTAGTGTTGTGTCTATATAGTGTGGTGTCTGTAGTGTGTTGTGTCTGTGGTGTGTTGTGTCTATATAGTGTGGTGTGTCTAGTGTGTTGTGTCTGTAGTGTTGTGTCTATATAGTGTGTTGTGTCTGTGTTGTGTCTATATAGTGTGGTGTCTGTAGTGTGTTGTGTCTGTCTGTGGTGTGTTGTGTCTATGTGGTGTCTGTAGTGTGTTGGGTCTATATAGTGTGGTGTCCGTAGTGTGTTGTGTCTGTCTGTGGTGTGTTGTGTCTACGTGGTGTCTGTAGTGTGTTGTGTCTGTAGTGTTGTGTCTATATAGTGTGGTGTCTGTGGTGTGTTGTGTCTATATAGTGTTGTGTCTGTGGTGTGTTGTGTCTGTAGTGTTGTGTCTATATAGTGTTGTGTCTGTGGTGTGTTGTGTCTGTAGTGTTGTGTCTGTGGTGCGTTGTGTCTGTGGTGTGTTGTATCTGTGGTGTGTTGTGTCTGTGGTATGTCTGTGGTGTGTTGTGTTGTGTCTGTGGAGTGTTGTGTTGTGTCTGTGGTGTGTTGTGTCTGTGGTGTGTTGTGTCTGTCTCTGTGGTGTGGTATGTCTGTGGTGTGTTGTGTCTGTGGTGTGTTGTGTCTGTGGAGTGTTGTGTTGTTTCTGTGGTGTGGTGTGTCTGTGGTGTGTTGTGTCTGTCTCTGTGGTGTGGTATGTCTGTGGTGTGTTGTGTCTGTGGTGTGTTGTGTCTGTGGTATGTCTGTGGTGTGTTGTGTGTGTGGAGTGTTGTGTTGTGTCTGTGGTGTGGTGTTTTGTGTCTGTGGTGTGGTGTGTTGTTTCTGTGGTGTGGTGTGTTGTTTCTGTGGTGTGGTGTGTCTGTGGTGTGTTGTGTGTGTGGAGTGTTGTGTTGTGTCTGTGGTGTGGTGTTTTGTGTCTGTGGTGTGGTGTGTTGTTTCTGTGGTGTGGTGTGTTGTTTCTGTGGTGTGGTGTGTTGTTTCTGTGGTGTGGTGTGTCTGTGGTGTGTTGTGTCTGTGGTGTGTTGTTTCTGTGGTGTGGTGTGTCTGTGGTGTGGTGTGTTGTTTTTTTGTGGTGTGTTGTGTCTGTGGTGTGGTGTGTCTGTGGTGTGTTGTGTCTGTGGAGTGTTGTGTTGTGTCTGTGGTGTGGTGTGTTGTGTCTATATGTTGTGCTGTGCCAGTGGTGTGTTGCGTTGCGTGTGTGTTATTGTTGTTGTGTGTGTTGTTCGTGAGCTGCACTCACCGGCACATTATTGTCATTTTCCGGGGCCGGACACGGACTCGGGACAGTCACAGGGGTGAGACTTATCTTCGGGATTGGAGCTGCTGCAGCGCTGACGGTGTTGACCGATAGCCGTGGTGTTTGTGTGAAAAGCAAGAAGAAAATTTGGGGAGTTTGACCACATTGTTTTTTGTCAATTCTTTTGTCTGCCTCACTGGGGTAGCTGCGTTTCATTATTAATCCTGACAACCGCAAATGTTTTCGCTGAAACCAGATCAACAGACTGCTCCGCTGCTGTAACTTTCTCTACCTTCTTCTTCTTTATCTTTGGAGTATTTGGCGTTCCCCGCACCATTTCGCCACCTACTGTTTCCTCTCCTCCTCCATGGTGGATGTAGCAGTGACCGCTTTTTTAAAAACACGCTTCGTTATGTTTAGATCCCGTTTTAATATTTTATTTGATCAGTAACTTAATAATAATAATGTAATGTGCTATCCTGACCATACAGAATATGAAAAGTATTAATTGCTTATTTAAATATATAAAAAAAATTATTACGTTATATTTTATTTGGGGGTACACGGTGACAAGTCAAATTGGGATTCATATTATTTAACGTCAGACCAATTATTGACACCATCTTTTTTGTAATGCTTATTTGCTTTATAAATTGTAAAGGGCATAGAATGTATAATTTTAACTGGATTAGTATTTAGTAAATCGAATGAAATTTAACAACAATACAATTTGATACAAGTTTGAAATGAATAAGTGCAAATTCATCAATAAGTTTACCTTTTTAGTCATAATCTTCAATTCTTTTTTAGATTAATAATTTACACAACAACGAGGGAATGTACACAAATCGCTGAAACTCCGCGACGAATTCTGGTCGGCCGCGGTGAGGATTGATGACGTCAGGGCGCGCCATTGCGTTTCAAAGCGTGTTTCTCTGGTTTCTCTGCATATGTTGGTGTTTGTGTATTTCCCTCTTCGGGTTTGCCATTCTCTTCGTATTTCTGTTACTCGGCATCATGAGTAAAGGACTTTAGAGCAGCTTTGATGGGATTGTGATCACATGTTTACAGCCTGCAGTCGGTTTATCTGTAAGTTACGTGACATGCTGGTGTTTGTGTTTAACGTTACTCAAATGTGATGAGATGTGATTTCCGTTTGCTTTTGAAATAACTCATTGGTCTTATATTATATACATAACCGACTCTTATTATTGCATATAAGTGTCTCAGGATGATGTGAACTCTTTTATTTGCTGTCACAGGTCCATCATGGAGTCTCTGACCCAGGCTCTCTCCTCCAGCTTCTCTGTATCCAGAGAACCCAACAGCACATCTGCTCCCCATCCTCGCCTGACCCAGTACAAGAGCAAATACAGCGTTCTGGAGCAGAGTGAACGGCGCAGGAGGTTCCTAGAGTTCCAGAAAGAGTGAGTTCAAGTCACCATGAAATCAAAACGGACAATTCTCAAACACCTGTGTATCTGCTTAGCAACTTAAAGGGTTAGTTCACCCAAAAAATGACTGTTCTGTCATTAATTACTCACCCTCGTGTCGTGCCAACCCCGTAAGATCTTTGTTCATCTTTGAAACACAAATTAAGATTATTTTTTTTTATGAAATTGTTGACCTCATATAGCCAGCAACATCATTAATATTTTTCTGGGCCTTAAAGGGATCGTTCTGGTCTGTCAGTCATATAATACTGGTCTATGGTCACCACCTCAAAGAGCATGCACAGAGAAGTCCAAATTAAACATGATTTAATGACTCATAAATGTAAGTACACATTAATGGTCTAAGACACGAAGCGGCTTGTGTGAGAAAACGAGCAGTATTTGTATTGTTTTTACGGCTTGTAATCACAGCCACAAAGCGCCCGCGCCCTCAGATCACTTGGACGTGGCTGTGATTACAAGAGGTAAAAACGATATAAATACTGTTCGTTTTCTCACACAAACCGCTCGTTTCGTGTCTTAGACCATCAATGTATACTTGCATCTACGAGTCATTGAATCATGTTTAATTTGGACTTCTCTGTGCATGCTCTTTGAGGTGGTGACCATAGACCTCCATTATATGACTGACAGACAAGAACGGTTTGACCTAAAAATATCAAAATTTAAACTACTGTGGAAACAAAGACACCTACATCTTGGATGCCCTTGAGGTAAGATAAAACATAACAAAAATTAATTTCAAAGTGAACTATCCCTTTAAAAGTTTCAAACACATTGTTAAAATAGACCATGTGACTACAGTGGTTCAACCTTAATGTTATGAAGCGACAAGAGTACATTTTGCGCGCCAAACCTTTCTAGGCCTTGAAAGTTACAATGACGTCAGAAACCTCTTTGATGTCATCAAAAATATCTTTGTGTTCCGGAGATGAACGACATAAGGGTGTGTAATTAATGACAGAAATTTAATTTTGGGTGAACTACACCTTTAATCACCTACAATTTACTAGCAACCCTTGGGCTTTATTTTGACGCAGTGACACTAATCAAAAACATTATGTTGTCAGGAAAAGGCTGAACTACGTGAATCACGCCCGTCGTCTGGCAGATGGAGACTGGACCGGAGTCAACAGTGAGGATGAGGAGGACGAAGAGAAGAAGAGTCCGCAACAGCTGGAGAACAGCGCAGATGAAGAGGGGATGGAGATTGAGCAGAGGAAAAAGCTACCCAAGCATTACGCCAACCAGGTGCTCAAAAAATTCATTTAGAAGGTTGAAAAGAGTGGCCAAGCCCAAAATGGCTAAACACTGAAGCTTTTAATTGTCTTAATGACAAATTATTGGTCGGGAAATGAGCAAAATTAAAGCAAATGCACTAGTTAAGAGGCCATTGCTGTCTCAGATAAACATCAAAGACTGAACGAAGTTTTTGGCAGAATCTGGAGTGATGAATCACAATTAAAGGAGTAGTTCACTTAAAAAAAAAAACTATTGCTGATAATTTACTCACCCCCATGTCATCCAAGATGTCCATGTCTTTCTTTCTTCAGTCGAAAAGAAATTAAGGTTTTTGATGAAAACATTCCAGGATTTTTTGTCTCCATATAATGGACTTCAATGGGAACCAAACGGTTCAAGGTCCAAAATACACTTTCAGTACAAACTGCAAACTGTTCAAAGGGCTTTAAACGATTCCAGACGATGAATAAGGGTCTTATCAAGCGAAACAATCACTCATTTAAGAAAAACAAAAACAAAGTTTGTTTTATAAGCTCAAATGTTCGCCTTGCTCTGTTCTGTGATGCACGTTCATGACTCTCCTGTTCGAACTCGTTCATCAAAATGAACAAATCTTTTTTTGTGTCATTTGGTTCATTCAACGAACGAAATGAACGAGTTGACTCGGGAAAAGATTCATTCATTTTGATGAATGAGTTCGAACAGGAGAGTCACGAACGCGCATCACAGAACAGAGCAAGGCGAACATTTGAGCTTATAAAACTTAAACTTTGTTATTTTTTTTTTTTAAATGAGCGATCGTTTCGCATGATAAGACCCTTATTCATCGCCTGGAATCGTTTAAAGCCCTTTGAACAGTTTGCACTGAAACTGTCTTTTGGACCTTGAACCATTTGATTCCCATTGAAGTGCATTATATGGAGAGAAATAAAAATCCTGGAATGATTCAAAAACCTTCATGTTTTCATTAAACAGTTTTTAGAGATAAAACTCTTTACATTCGATTATCATGAAAACAAATCTCAGAGAACGGTTGACCAGGTACCGATGTTTTATTAGACCAAAGGTTCTTTTTGCGCCGGAGTTCTCCTTTAATTATAATTTTAATTTAATAAAAAATACAAATGTAATACGTTTTTATGATAATGCTGTCTGGAAGTATAATTAACAGTCTTTTAATAGAAAAGTTGTGTTTTATATTTGTGTGATATCTCCAGCTGATGTTGTCAGAGTGGTTGGTGGACATCCCTGCAGATCTGAGCTCTGATTGGCTGATGGTGGTTTGTCCAGTTGGGAAGCGTTCCCTCGTTGTTGCTTCCAAGGTTTGGACCTATTTTTTTTTTTCACATCATGTGATCAAACATACACTGCTGTTTAAATGTTTCGGTTTAGTAAGATTTTGTTTCTAAGAAAATATAGTAGACATACAGTACAAATATAGTGTTACAAAGGCTCTCTATTTCAAATAAATACTGTTCTTTTGAATTCTAAACGTTTAAAAATTATTTTAGAAATTCTTTAAAATTCTAAAATGCTGTTCTTTCTATTCATCAAAGAATCCTTAAATGATCACGGTTTCTTTTCACATTTTTTTGATCAAATAAATGCAGCCTTGATGAGAAGAAGAGTCTTACTGACCACAATGATACAGCCTTTTCGGTGTAATTTTCATGTTTGTTGTTTTATCCGTAGGGATCTACCGCATCTTACACCAAAAGCGGCTACTGTGTCAATCGATTCCCTTCTCTTATCCCTGGCGGCAACAGACACAACTCTGCCCTGGGAAAAGGTCTGTATCTCTGTACCTGTCCTACAGATTTATCACACTAGAGTGTGCTAGAGGTCTGACGTTCTGAGCCATCCTGGACAATAAAACTGATAAATATGTTTTCTATAGATTACACCATCCTCGACTGCATCTACAGTGACGTGGACAGAACATACTACATCCTGGATGTCATGTGCTGGAGGGGGCATCCTGTATATGACTGCTCAGTACGTGATGACTTCCTCTAATGATGTTTACATTATCGTTAGGGACATATTCTACACTTTCAGACCATTTTATATAATTAATTATGTTGAAGTACACTTATGTTTCTTGCAGTAAAGCAGTCATAATTTAGTTTTAGATTTGTATAATAAAAATTTTTTTTTTAAGAAAGTTAATACTTTTATTCAGCAAGGATGCATTAAATTGATCATTGATCAATGACCATGACAATAAAGACATTTATAATCTTATAATAATAAAAGCTTTTTATTTCATATAAATGCGGTTCTTTTGAACGTTTTGATAATGAAAGAATCCTAAAAAGAAGAATTCCACAAAAATATTAATCACAACCATTTTCAACATTGATAATAATCAGAAATATTCATTCAGAATGATTTATGAAGGATCATGTGACACTGGAGTAATGATGTGGAGTAATTCAGCTTTGCATCACAGAAAATAAATTACATTTTACAGTATACGAAAATAGATGTTTTAAATTGTGATAATATTTCAGAGTACTGTTTTTAATTGATTTTTGATCAGATAAATGCAGCTTGTGTCACACAACTTATTTAAATGACCCCAAACTTTTGAATGGTAGTGTACAGTATATGACCTCATAAATGGCTCAGTATTAAATTATAGTGTGTTTGCACAGAATTAGTTTCTTACAGTTATAAGCACAAGGTTTTATATTTTTACAGACAGAGTTCCGGTTCTACTGGCTGCAGTCTAAAATGGAAGAGGCCGAAGATCTTTCTGAAATTTCCAAGATTAATCCTGTAAGTGAACGAATAACTGCATGTGTGAGCAAGGCTGAAGTGCTTTATTCATTCATGGTCTGTTCTCTCTCTGCAGTTCCGATTTGTGAGTCTGAACAACATCAGCTGTTCGACAGAGTCCATCCAAAAAGCTCTTGCACATGAATACAACTTTACGGTAAGAACAGACACTATTTAAAGTGGAATTTCACAGATTTTCAGCCTTCTTTGTATTGTTTTAATGTTAGTGGTATAATTAAATTAGAGGTCGACCGATGGTGGATTTTACCGATATTTAAGTTTGACCGTACATGCAGATAACCGATAATTCAACCGATATTTTTTTTAAATGGATACTGGATTAAAAACAAATATAATTCTCACAATAAAACAGTGCTGAAATGTGCTAAATTAACTTAATATAACTTTTTACAGAAAATAATTTAAACATTAAAATATTACAGGCTTATTTTGCTTTAACCTAGTACGTACATTTCATAGGTAACACATTGCAAGTCCTATTTGTAGACAAGGATGCATTAGCTTGCTTTCATGATCTATATCCATTATGCTATATACGTTTTTACTGCATGTATTATTACGAGCAATACCATTGACCTTTATCATTCATGTTAGTTCATTTATAGTACATTAACTAAGGTAATAAGAGATAAAAACTACAGATTATACTTCCGCATTTTTGTGTCAGATCAGCGGAGGGTTATTAACAGAACAGATATTTTAATTGTAGGTTTATCACTGAAAATTGTCATACTATGTCTACTCTTTAAAACCTCATTATGGTTAAAATTGTACACTTTCTTACCTGTACATGACGGCGTTTCAGTTTGAAGTGTTTACTACAAACACTGAGGTTTTCGGATTTTTAGTCGCGGTGCTCTCTCTGTATTTACAATTCTTTGTAGCCTTTGGCCGATGCCTACAACGATCCTTCACTGGAAACCTAAAGTAAGTCGACACCATTATAACTGAACGTTTGAGCCCGACCGATAAAGGATTTTGAAGGCCGATACCGATACGCATATTTGTTGGTTTTAAAATCCGATATTCTGATATATCGGCCGATATTTTTTTTTTTATTTCAGAAATGCGTAAAAAACATTAACAGAGTTCCCTAACATTAGTTATTTATGAGTTTTAACTAAAATAATATGATAATGCTTTTTAAAAAGAAACTTCACAACAGAACAGACTGATGATAGTGGCATTAGCTAGCTTTGTGGTTAGCTAGTCTATGATGAGCCATAAGTTAGCAATGGATTACGTCATACTGCAAAGTGTAAAACATACATTTTCAATATAACAGGCCAAGGAGAGATGACGCGTCTCATTGCTATAATAACTCTCACAAACTATTAAAGAAATACTTCAGTCACATTATCAAAAGTTAGTCAACTACAGTCTGTAAACTACACTGTAACAACGTAACGTAACTATTACTAGCTAATTCGGCTTCACTCTCGGCTTATTTAACAGCAGCAAATCTGGACATGATAGTCACGAATTTTGTCATGCTTATTTGAGTTAAGAGAACTGATGGAGATGTTCTTTTAATTGTTATTCAAGCAACGTATGTATCGTGACCAACTTAACGAGTGTTGCCAATAGGGACGTGTGTAGGACAAACTATACAACTCCAACACTCATGACATGGTTCAAGCGTGTGTTTTTTGTTTTTGTTTTTTTTTCTGAAATATTCATTTATCGGCCATTATAACTGCCGATACCGATAGTTTGGAAAATGCCTAATATCGGCCAATAATATCGGCCTGCCGATATATCGGTCTGCCTGATATCTGATATCAAAATAGTTTTAACTAGGGATGCACAGATATGAAAATTTTGGCAGATACCCATAACCGATAATTCTTTATATTTAAAAGGCGATAACCGATATATTTGCCGATAAATTGAAATCCAAATTTTTATGTCATTTTTGAGAGCCTGGTTACAAAAACAAAAGTTTGGCCAATAAAATCAATGTCTCAAATTCACAATTATAATGTTCTCATTGTGATTTTACGTAGCTTATATAACAGACTTGCACTTCACTGAATTTTCCTTTTTTTGCAGTGATTCCAATCATATTTCAAGCAATTCAATACCATCATGTTGAACAGTGCGCATCTGAAGCGTCCAAGCTGAAGGAAATAATCCATTATTTATCGGCTTTAATATATCGACCAAAAATTTCTTAGCGGGTCGATAATGATAACATTTAAAAATTAACCGATACCGATATGGTGGCCGATATATCGTGCATCCCTAGTTCCTAGTTTTAACCTTCTACTGTATAGGTAGCCATGTTTTATTGAGAGCTTGTTTTGCCAGTGGTGAAGTCCCCTTTATTATGCCAAATAGCATTGACATAGTTGATTATCTATGTTGTTAATAAATGTGGATAAATAAACTCAAAATGTGTTCCATTATTGTAGGTGGACGGGCTTCTTTTCTACCACAAGGAGACCCACTACACCCCTGGCAGCACTCCGCTGGTTGGCTGGCTCAGACCCTATATGGTGGCAGACATCTTGGGCATTGAGGTGCCACAGTGTCCTCTCACCAGCAAGCCTGATTATGCAGGCCATCAGCTTCAGCAGATCCTGGAGCACAAGAAGACATCCACAGAAGTTCGGCCAGCCGACCAAAACGGCCGCTATGAACTGGAACACCTCTCCACGCCAGAGACACAGCTGGAGAACGCCCACACTGATCAGAAAGAGAGCATGGAGGCCTGAGATCCACGAAAAGACTGTTTTAGAGAGCACTTTTCTCAAGCCTGCACATGAACATGGAGAACAGTAATGTGAATGAGTTTTTAATTGCTATATTTAAAAATCGCAGTTGAGTTCCAAGTAACCCAAATGGGCCTATGTCTGTAACCATAATCGCTAGAATGAAACTCCTCTGCTTTTTTTGCAGATGTTATTTTAGGAAACATAGTATACATCACGCTCTGTTTAGTTCATCTGCTCTGTTAGCCATGCATCTTTATTAGATTTTATATATAGATTTTTAATTAAATGTTTTCTGTAGGTGTTTGGATCATTAAAGGGGTAGTTGACCTAAAAAGGAACATTTTGTCATTTACTCGCCATCAAGTTGTTCCAAACCTTTATTTCTTCCACAGAAGAAATATATTCATGCAGGTTTGGAACAACCTGAGGTTGATAAAAAAACAAAATGTTCCTTTTTAGGTGAACTATCCTTTTAAGATTCAGTTGGTGAAGAAGCCTAGGAATTATGCTTTTAAATTTGTGTTGACTTCAATAAAGTTTTACTGTCTGTTTTGTCCAAAAGTTAAAAGTCTTGCAGTAAGTTTTTTTAATTCAGCAAGGATGTGTTAATTTGATCAAAAGCTACAGTAAAGACAAAGAAAATTTATTGAATATTAAATGCTACAAAGAACTAAAAAAAATGTTTACACAAAAATATGAAGCGGCACATCTGTCTTCAACATTGATAAATAAGAGAAGCTAATTAGCATATTAGAATGATTTCTGAAGGATCTTGTGACACTGAAGACTGGAATTCAACTTTGATCACAGGAATAAATTACATTAAAATATATTCAAATGGAACACATTTTCACAATATTACAGATTTATTTAGATTTTTTTTTTAAATGCAGCTTGGAGAGGCTTTCAAAAACAATATTTTACTGACCCCACACTTTGAAAAGGTAGTGTATGTAATATATTAACCTTAACTATTTTTCGATGAAAAATGATAGTATAATATTATCCTCTAAAAATTCAAATATATTATCCTCTAAAATATAATATATTTTTTATCGCCTTTTTTATTATATTACATTTTTTAGTAGTTATCATAAATAAGGTATCATTTGAAAGCTTATACACTGAGAATTCATGCTGGGAAAAACATTTTATAATTGAATGTTGTGTTATCATAGAAACGGTACTTATTTTATCAGGCCCCTCCCCTTTTGGGCATCATTATATTTCATAATTTATGATCAAAACCTTTTCTAATCTTGACATAACGCATATTGTCACAAAGGTCTGTGTCTCAAGGTTCCAAATTTTGTGACAAAAGTGATATTTGGACAGAAATGTATTAATTTGTTAAGGCAGAATGTATACAACTAAATTCAATGAAATTCAATTGCACCCGGTGGCTATTTTTGGTACTACGCCTAAACAAAATCTCATGGGAACTTCAATTTGGAACATAACTTGGTTAGATTTATGGCTTAGATTTTACAGTATTTTAGAGTAAAACAATTTGTAAAATATATATTTTATAATATATAAAATAATATATATATATATATATATATATATATATAGTACAGTATAGTTGATTTAATGCAAATTTAAACTTCCATAACTTTTTCATACTTTCATTTTTTAAAGTGTTTTCACTTCAGCAATAGTCTGCTGAGTGTTTCCTTTAAAACAAGACCAAACTTGGGTATAAAGGGGGGTGACAGCAAAGGGGTTAAGGTCATTATGAAATCAAAATGAATCATTCTTAATTAAAGGGATATTGCCTTAATTATTTTAATTGCCTGGAGTATCCATATACATCATTCTTTTGAATTTTTATTCATGTGCTCTCCTAATCTTAATTTAAAATAACTTCCCCTCTGTCATGTTGCGGCATCTCTTCTCTGATGCGTGTATACTGACGCAAGGGCGGGGCAACCTGTCACTCACATGAGATTGACCAATAGCAAACCACAACCATCCAATCAATAAAGCCCCGCCCTACATTTTTTCTTGCTTGGGAAGCCGTTTCAGTCGAACATACAATACTATAGTAGAAATAAAAATGGTTTTATGTATTAAAAAGGGTTTTTAACTACCAAATAATGTCTTGTTTCTGTTAATATCATAGTTTAACTCTGGCTTCATCAAAATAACCCGAGGATGTATGTCAAGCGCATCGTACAAAAAATCCGCAGGCGGTTATAGTGAAGGTAACTTTGTCGATTTGAAACCACTTCCCACAGAACAACCAAAGCGTAATCGGAGAGTTAGGTTATTAGTCAGTATGCTTTCCAGGAACTCACAGCACCTGTCAGCCTAGATCTGACTTCCTGAATCAGTCATGACCAATAAAACACATCTGCAGTTTAGGCCTTCTCAGAACATGGACTAAACGCCCCATGATGTGTGCCAAAATGCGGTCTAGTTTTTTGAGATGTAGTTTCTAATTGAAGGTTCTCAAATCCTATGTTGCCTGATTGTGCACATTTTTCCAGCATGATACCATCATGCTGTCCTGTCAGTCATTCTAGCCAATGGAAACCCGCCCACAGGAAGCTCTTTGTTGTTTTATCGACTTCATCGTTTCTTGGCAGATTTTCTTGCGTCAGGTTTAAACAGTGAGATCTTCATGCCCTTGTGCCTTTTAGTAACCCACAATGACATCTATAACAGAATGGAAACATACTGACATCAAACACTGCTCTGGTCTATATTTAGCTGTACTTTTAGTAAGTTAGTTAGTTATGGAAACTTTAGAAGCATAGGCACTCATTTACATAACTAAGTAAATGCGTGTTTCTGTGAATGAATCTGATTCGCGAACATTTGCAAATGATTCACAAATCACACGGCACATTTTGAATCATAAAAACGCAATGTATTCGATTCGACACATTGATTTAATACAGCTAAAACTACACATACTGCTAATTCTATAAATTATTTCACTACAAAAAATATCAAGAGTATGTTGCACACAGGACAGGAGGAACCCCTGGGAATACCGTATGGGGAATATAAGAATGAATCAATTTTTGAATCAGGGCACTTAGAGTCGTGAGTGCACTGAAAGGAACTGTTCAAACGAACCGATTCGCTACAATGTATCGGACATTCCAAGATTTTTATGAATGGAGAGGAGGAGCGTCGTACAGCTTGCAGTTCTTCATTGTGGCCAGCAGGGGGAGTGTCATCTTTCATCTTTCACTGCTGCTGCTTTTCAGGAGCGTCTGATTATCTTCATTCGCCTCCTAGCATTTTAGCGTCTTAAAGTGGCCGGATGCAGCGGAGCTGATCGATTAATATAAATTAGTTTCTCCAAACAAACTAACCGGCCTTCGACGAGTTTCGACGGAGTACCGTGATGAATTTCTCCCTTCGTCACACAGGCGGGTGGACCGAAGCTCCGCTGCAACACCTTTAGTGTATGTGTGTAAATATATATATAGCCTATATATGTGGATCCTCCCGAACCCGGACCTGATCATGAATTGGTTGTGTCGCGTGCCGTGCTGAAGTGGTGGGCCGCGCGCGCTGTCTCTCGAGCTGTAAACGGCGCGAGTCTCGCGCTGCTGCTGTGGTTGTTAGCTTGAGCAGTGCTAACGGGCCTAAAAAAGCCCAGTCTGATCTCCACTGTCCGATTTAAACAGCTGTCCGAGCTTTAATAAGAGCCTCCAGCGGAGTAAAGAGGAGAGGGGAGGATGGCCAGCCGTCTGAGCGCCGAGGAGGAGCAGGTATGATGAAATACCATCACGATCCAGTTAACGCCGATTCTCTCTCTGTTCCAGCGGTTCTGTTGCTAAGCAACCCGGAGATACTGTCCGGGGGGGTTTCAAACTGGGGTCCGGGGACCCTCCGGGGCCGCGGGGGAGTGTTTAGGGGGGTCCGTGAAAAAGATTAGCAGTGAAACATTCAAGAAACAAAATATTTTCAAAACACGAATTTACTATGAGGGGTGTCCACGCACCAGTATGATCATATTTGGGGTGCATGGCATTTAAATTACCCTCGACTAAAACACCCTTAATGGTTTACCATGGTAGTCATAGTTCAGACCACTGTGATAAAGTTACCAGAAAGTGTTAGTTACTGTAAACTGAAATGGGATTAATTCTGAGTACAATTTTGAAGGAGTCATGAACTGGATTTTTAAATGTTATTATATTGTTGTCTGAGGTCAACTTATGACGTTTGCTTGGTTTTTGCATTCAAAAACATCAAAATTAATAAGTAATAGGCTATTTGTTACCCAAGTTTTGAGCCTACCTGAAAAACGCTCGGTTTTTATGGGCATCTCGCACTGAATATTGTTATTCTGGTGTCACCATTGTCCTTGAAGTCCAAGCCTGTTCATTTAAACCCACAATGTAATCTCAAATTTAGTATTTGAATCAACAGTAAAGTTTTTTGTTAACCTTTTACCTCATGTCTTGGAGTATCGCAATAATATCGTATCCTGAGTTCAATATCGTGAAATGTATCGAATCGTGACATGAGGGTGTTGTTACACCCCTCATGCCCCCCATCTTCATCCTAATGAAAAGAAGTCTCAAAACTTCAGAAAAACATTTAAGGTTACACAGATTTAACTCAAAAATCGATCGCCGGTCAAAAAGAAGCTTTCATAATCGTTGTCGTTTAGTTTCATATCTTCCACGAATGCTAATTTTCTTAATTTACCCACGCCCATGTCATTCCAATAATAATTTTATTTAAAGGTACACTATGTGACTGCATGCATTCTGCGGAAGAACAATGTTTTGGTTTCGTGACTACAGACGCTTGTGTTTATCCTACTGATTCACTACTTACCTGAAGAGATATAAAGTTTAGATGGAAAGGATCTCAATCTGTCTAGCTGAAGATGTTACTGTAGCTTTAATCATTAATAGACACGGTACTTCCTTAAAAATAAATTCAGCGTTATATACAACTATAATGAAATGACCATTCACAATCGATAATGCTTTACACTGAACTCTGATAGAGAGCTACATATTTATCAGTTCAATAACATATCCTGTTGAGTAATCAAAACACCATCACGATTCATGACATCTCCGAAAAGTCAAGGCAGTGTTGATTCTTGTTTTATTACGAGCTCTGTCCTGTTCTCTTTTAGCCAGGAGTCTCTCCACCGTCTAAAATATAAACACATATAATAGACTTACCATAGTGAATCAGGGTAAGACAAAATCATGTTTTGGAGGAAAGATTGATAATGTATTAACTCATTATGTAAATTCTGTTAATTTTGAACAAAAAAAAATACCTTTAATGTTTTGTACACTTATTTTCATTCAGTTGCATTATATGAGGGACGGAGCTTTCAAGCTTCAAAAAGGATGCAACATAAAAATATCATAAAGCAGTTTTTTTATGACTATCTACAGACTATTTGGAAATAAAGCACATATCTTAGTAACGGGGCTTAACTAAACTTTACTTAACAGACTTAAGTTGTAATTCTAGTTCATCCGGTGTGTGCCAATTTTTGGGGAACTAAACATCTTTTAGGAATATCATTTAAACACTTGTCCTCTAACACTTATATCCCTTTCACTAACAAAAGCCAGTTCCTTAAAAGAATAGTTCACTTTGAAATTAATTTTTGGTATGTCTTGGCTTACCTCAAGGGCATCCAAGATGTAGGTCTTTGTTTCCACAGTAGTTTCAATTTTGATATTTTTAGGTCAAACTGTTCATGTCTATCAGTCATATAATGGAGGTCTATGGTCACCACCTCAAAGAGCATGCACAGAGAAGTCCAAATTAAACATGATTTAATGACTCGTAAATGTAAGTACACATTGATGGCCTAAGACACAAAACGAGCGGTTTGTGTGAGAAAACGAACAGCTTATATTGTTTTTACCTCTTGTTACTCGCACCCTCAGATCACTTGGATGTGGCTGTGGTTACAAGAGGTAAAAACGATATAAATACTGTTTGTTTTCTCACACAAGCCACTCGTTTCGTGTCTAGGCCATCAATGTGTACTTTCATTTATGAGTCATTAAATCGTGTTTAATTTGGACTTCTCTGTGCATGCTCTTTGAGGTGGTGACCATAGACCTCAATTATATGACTGAATGACAAGAATGGTTTGACCTAAAAATATCAAAATTGAAAATACTGTGGAAACAATGACACCTACATCTTGGAGGCACTTGAGGTAAGCTAAAACATATAAAAAATTAATTTCAAAGTGAACTATCCCTTTAATGATGTCATCCTTCCAGGAAGTGACACAATTTGAATGAGAAAACAGCCACAAATACTTACTAAGTATTATTAGCAAGGGATTTGAGGAATCCTGTGATTTTTTTCTAACTTTAAAAATACTTTACTGTTAAATAAAATTACAGAAATTGATTAACGTCAGATTTAAAAAAAAAAAACCTGTAAGCTAATGCTCAATTCCTCACATTTTGAAAGCTAGATTATTTTTTATTTTATTTTATTAGTCTTTATTAGCCATTTTCATGTATTTACTTTTTTATTTAGCTAGATTTTTATTTATTTACTTATTTATTTTATTTTATTAGTCTTTATTTGCAGTTTTCATGTGTTTTTTTTTAATTTAGCTCTTTATTTGCATTCAATTGCCTTCAGTTTTTGCTAAAATATATTTAAAAAAATACTGAGTAGTGTGTGTGTGTGTGTGTGTGTGTGTGTGTGTGTGAGTGAAGCAGTTTGGTGGGAGAGCAGTTTATAATACACACAGACTAAAAGAGGAAATGATCATTATATCTACAAGCAACAAGTCTGCTTGTTATTTATAGGTCACTTTCAGCAGCAATGTGTGTTGTTTTAAGTCGTGAAATGCGCACAAATGTTTTGCAAACCTTTGAATAGATTTGTTTGTACTAAAATGTCTCATCTAAAGCCTCAGTAACCTGTTTTAATAAATGGGGAAAGTGTGTGTGGGTTGATTTCTTTAACAAGGCCCCTCTGTCTCCTCCGTCCTGCTGGGGAATCTTATTTAAATAATCCCCCAGTCGTCCGTTCATCCGTCCATTCATTCATCCGTCCGTCCACTGGTCAGCAGTCAGTGTCTTATCGCTCGTCTCTGCCTGTGCGTATGCTAAGGAATCACGGCTGAGTGAGTGAATGACACTCTGGGGTCTCGTCTTCGAGACAGCGCAGGGGCTTATCGGGGCTGCTGGACAAATGTGCGAGAGTAATTAGACGTCGGACTGGCTGCGGGGCCCCTGGGGGACGTGAGCTGCTAAAAGCATTTCCACGGGAGAAACTCTGGGAGAAGAAGAGAGAAAGACCTGGGTTCAGTTCATGGCGTGTTTGTCTTCCTGCTCAGAGCTCTTTAATGCCAAAATACAGAGGAGTGATGATGCTGACATGTGTTAGGCCTGAAACTAACAATTACAGAATCTGTAAAAAAAAAAAAAAAGTTTCACTTGCTATCTTAAACGTATATTCAAAACATTGTAAAACTGCCTTTAAAAAGTATGTAATAATAATAGTAATGAGGATAATTATCATTGTATAAAATATATTTTATAGTATTTATGGGATGTATGAGACACATCCTTTTGTAAGATTGTTTAAAAACATTTGAAATTAAAAAGTTTTTTTTATACTTTGTACCCTGAGAAGACTACATTTTCAGTATTTGAATAAAAAGCATTTGATTTTTAAAATGTTTAAAAATAAATAAAATATAAATAAAAAATATATATAATGAATAATTATATATATATATATATATATATTAGTTGAAGTAGTATTGCTGTTTTTTCAGGGATTTACTATATATATATATATATATATATATATATAATTAATTATATAAAACATACAAAATGTGTTTTATATGTACAAAATGTGTTGTAAATATATATATATATATATATATATATATATATACAATGCATTATATATCAATTTTTTAATTTATTTATATATATATATATATATATATATATATGTATGTACAGGGCAATACTAGATAAAATATTTGTATTTTTTAAATTATTATTTCTGATTTGTTGTAGTATTGCTGTTTTTTCAGTTATATTATTTCTATTTTTAAATATATATATATATATATATATATATATATATATATATATATGTATATTATATTATATGTATATTATATTATATAAATATATATTTTATATTATTTCTGTTTGTATAATATATACAAAATATGTTTTATAATATCATGTATACGAAATGTTTTGTAAAAAATGTATTATGTATTATATTAGTTTAGTTTGTGTGATTAGTTTATTAGTTAGATTAGTAGTAGTATTGCTGTTTTCAGGGATTTACTAGATATAATATATATATATATATAATATTTGTTTTATTTTTTTATATTTTCATTTATTCCATTTGCCAAAATTTATGCTAAAAAATATTCACCAATCATGTTCAAAAGTTTACACACCCCTATCAAGCATCAGTAAATTTTGCAGCCATTTGTGATGCTTTGATGTTCAGAGTTCATTCATGGACCATGAGCTAAAACTTTCTGGATTGAACTGCGGCCTGTGAAAATGCACAGTTCGTCTCCAGGTGAATTCTGCAAGATTCAGGGCTGTCTGCCTGGATTTGCTGCTTATCTGTCCTTTTAAGGATACAGTGTTGTGCGGGACTGGGGGTGCGGGAAGTGGGTGGACTGGATCCTCTGGAGAGACACAGAGCTTATTTTTCTGTATTATATGTGGCTTTCAGGTTAAATGAGCGGTATTTGCACAGATTTTTGAATAATAGTTTCAGACATCTATAGCTGAAGGCACTCCAGTCAGTCCATTATGTTGGGAAAATATCCTGTTCATTTGAGCTGCTCGTTTGTATTAGCCTAAAGTTTAATTATTCACTCGATTGAATTCAGTTATTGATTGGAGTGAAGACACTAGAGCCCATGTGATGTATCTCCTGTGAAATACAGTAGTCAAGCGTAGATATATTCTCCCAGAATGCATTGAGAATATGAAGTTTCTGTAAGGTCATTTTCTTCTACAGAGAGTCTTGATGCAGTTGATTTAATCACTGCGTTTGATATCAGATGATGCCTGGTGCAAAGCCTCTTGGTCCTCCCATCTGGATCATCTGTGCTTTCCACTTCCAAACATCCTTCTGTTTTTTTCCACAACTCCTGCTTCACTCTCTGCTTTTGGTCTTGTTTGTATGTGAGTGTTTATAGTTTTCAGGAACTGACTGAGAACATAGTGTTTTGTCTGTAAATCTTAGCCGTAATCCAACTCAAAACTCCCTGACGTGCACATGTAGAGCATTGTGGGAAATAACAACTGACCAAAATGTATCATAGTAGACTTGAATTTGATAAGGTCTAAAATGAGATTCTCTTTCTTTCTCAGGCCACTAAGCAGTTTTTGGAAGAGATCAACAAATGGACATCCCAACATGGTGTCTCACCGTTGTCCTGGGACGTAGCTGTGAAGTTTCTAATGGCCCGCAAGTTTGATGTCCTCCGAGCAATCGAGCTTTTCCACAGCTACAGGGTGAGTAAATGTTAATCTGCTCACAATAATATATTTTAAAATTATGACAACTCTCGGAATAGTTTTAGCATTTTAGTGAAGATGGCAATGTTATGTATTTGGTATTGGTGGACTCGATCTGCTTCTCTGCGGATACTGTTGTCTGTCAGTCATATAATGGAGGTCTATGGTCACCACCCTCAAAGAGGATACACAGAGAAGTCCAAATTAAACATGATTTAATGACTCGCAAATGTATGTACACATTGATGGCCTAGACACGAAACGAGCGATTTGTGTGAAAAAACGAACAGTATTATATAGTTTTTACCTCTTGTAACCACAGCCACAGCACCCTCAGATCACTTGGACGTGGCTGTGTTTACAAGAGGTAAAAACTATATAATACTGTTCGTTTTCTCACACAAACCGCTCGTTTCGTGTCTTAGGCCATCAATGTGTACTTACATTTACGAGTCATTAAATCATGTTTAATTTGGACTTCTCTGTGCATGCTCTTTGAGGTGGTGACCATAGACCTCAATTATATGACTGACAGACACAAACGGTTTGACCTAAAAATATCAAAATTGAAACTACTGCGGAAACAAAGACACCTACATCTCGGATGCCCTTGAGGTAAGATAAAAAATACCAAAAATCAATTTCGAAGTGAACTATCCTTTTAAATTCAGACTTGCTGATGTGGGCATGTAAGATATACTGCTGATGCATAAATAGAAATACATAGATCTAGGCAGGTAGAGCTGGGGGAGGTAGATGATTTTAGAGGAACTTTTACAGCGAACATCAAAACAGATCATTTAAATGCTGAGCAGCTATCTCATTGGCTTATTGGCAGGATCAGCAGAGGCCAATCAGCTTGCGCTATGCGTTGATAATGTGATTGCTTGCAGCTTGCATATAAAGGACCCTCCAGCCTAGAGTTTTATGACTATGAACTATATACAGTATAAAATGAAACTATTTATTAATAAACAGTTTATTTCAAATGACTGTAAAATTTATGAAAATTTGTTTTGGAAATTGTGGGAACCCAAAAATAAAAATAAAATAAAATAATCATAGTGCAGATGAATTGGAGATAAAAACACTGACAAATAAAAAAAATTAGGGCTGTGCAAAGATTAATTGCGATTAATCGCATCCAAAATAAAAAGTTTATGTTTGCATAATATATGTGTGTGTGCTGTGTGTAATTATTTTGTATATATAAATACACACACATGGATGTATATATTTAAGAATTATTTGCACGTAAATACTGTAATATTTTATAAACGAATAACACATTTTCTTAAATGTATACATGCATGTGTGTTTATTTATATATACAAAATAATTATACACAGCACACACACACATATATCATGTAAATAATCTTTGCACAGCCCTAAAAAAAGTAAAGTAATATTAATTAGACAAGTAATTAATAAATCTTTTAATCACAAAATAAACGTGTATGTTAAATATCTCTCTTTGTTTCTCTGACAGGAGACACGGCTGAGGGAGGGCATCGTCAAACTGCAGCCGCACGAGGAGCCGCTGCGCTCTGAGCTGTTGAGCGGGAAGTTCACCGTGCTGGTGAGTTCACATCACATCAGGGCTGTTTATGCTCTCTGTAATCTCGGAAATGAGGTTACTGGTTCACAAATGAAAAAAATACTGTGCCAAGTTTCATTTCCACTCCAGTGATTACAGCTGACAAGTCACTGATGCGGTTTCACTTCAGCTTTAAGCCCGGTTATTATAACCAGGTCAGCATAGAATCAGTGGAAATGTATTCATTAACTATTTTAGCCTGGTGCTGCTCTGCTATTGGTCAGATGAGTCCCGACACCTGATTGGACGCTGCGGATCCCTTTGGTTCATCCGATACCTTTATTGATCCTCCTCATTCTCATGGCTCCTCTCCTCACATCCTGACATTTGTATTTATAACCCAGAGAGACGCACAGAAGCACCGCATTTCTCATGAGTCATCGGATCATTGAAAATATTTTATTGACGTAAATATTTAATAAATGGTAAAGCTGTGTCCTGGCAGATTCGGAAATGGGTTGGCTGAAAGCGAATAAACCAGATTTAGTGTCTTATTGAATGGAGGAGATGAGTATAATGATCAGAAAGGTCTGCGCGAGTCATTGTTCACAGCTCAGTGAGACGCACGCTATCCTGCCCCCATGTGTACACATTTAAAACTACTCCTCCGTTAAACTAAAAAGCAAACTGGCAGGACTGTTATTGTTATTACATTTTTTACATTTAAGGATCATTTATTTTATGATTATGATATTTTTTTAATTTAGGATTTGCACTAAGTTGATTCTATTTGAAAGAGCACACTACCATATGTTTGATTTGTTTTATTTTTATTTATTTCATTTGACATTTTCTATATATTTTACCTATTATTTTATGTTCTTTTTTTTATTCGGAATTTGCACAATTAAATAAAACATTTAAAAATACCATATATTTTTGACAGAGCATACTGCTTTGTTTGTATTTATTTACATATGTATTTGTTTTAATTTCTATATTTATTATTATTTTATTATTATTATATTTTATTCGAACAAGTTAAACAAGTTCGACTAAACTTTTAAAACGACAATGTTTATTTGAAAGAGCATACAGGTATTTGTTTATTCATTCTTTCATTTTATTATTCATATATTATTTTATTTTTAAATTATATTATATTAGGGCTGGGCAACGATTAATTGCAATTAATCGCATCCAAAATAAGAGTTTGTGTTTACATAATATATGTGTGTATAATTAATTTGTATATATAAATACACACACATGCATGTATATATTTAAGAAAAATTTGTTATTTATATATCAAATATTTATATATAATATATATATATATATATAAAGTATGTACATGCAAATATTTTTTTAATATATACATGCATGTGTGTGTATTTATAAATACAAAAAATAATTATACACAGCACACACGCATATATTATGTAAACACATAATGCAAATAATGTTTTGGATGCAATTAATTGCGAGTTTCCCAGCCCTAATATATATAATAATAGCCCTAATATATATATATATATATAGTTTAAAAAAAATTATCCATTTTTTTTAATTCAGAATTTGCACAAATTTGGATTAACATTTTTAATCTATAGTATTTATTTCTGAATACTAAATGTATAAATTAAACATGCAATGAAGTGAGCTTTTGTGACAACAATTGTGTTTTTATAACATTTATCATTGCATCCTGTTTCAACATTTAGTATGCTGTACAGAGAACATTGTACGTTCAAGATGAGTTGACTCTGAACATAATATAAACAGGAAAACAGGATGAAATTTTAAGATGTTTTTCATTGTATTCTGTTATCACAGGGTGTCCGGGACCCAACTGGGGCATCCATCGCCCTCTATACGGCTAAACTGCACCATCCCAGTAAAACAGGAAACCATGTGGTTCTTCAGGCGCTGTTCTACCTACTGGACCGAGCTGTGGAGAGGTAGAGAGACTATTAGAGAACTGAAGGATGTCCCAAAATGTGAAGCAACACAACTCTTTTCAACACTGATAATACTAATAAATGTTTCTTGAGCTATAAATCAGCTTATTAAATGATTTCTGAAGTATCATAGTCAGCTTTGCATCACATAAATAAATTACATTGTAAATCTATATTAAAAATAGAAAACGGTTATTTTAAATTGTAATAATATTTCACAATTTTACTGTTTCTGTTCAAATAAAATCATCCTTGTTGAACACAAGAGTTTCCTTTTTTCACAAACATTTGAATGCTAGTGTAGGTAGTTGGATATTCACTTTATTCATCTTTGAGATGACATTGAATGAAACCACATATTTTAAGTTCTAACTCTCTCTTTCTTTCCTGTAGTTTTGAGACTCAGAGAAACGGGCTGGTTTTCATATATGACATGGCTGGATCAAACTACACTAACTTTGAACTGGACCTGAGCAAAAAGATCCTCAATTTGCTCAAGGTGAGTTTCTGTGTTTTGTCTGTCTGTGGATTTCCTGTTTCTGATGCCTGCCATTCATTTATGTTCAAAACTATGAGCACAGTCATTGGAGTGTGTGGGTTTTGGGGGGGTTTAGATGTCAGAATAAATCAGAAAAAATGATTGTTCCGCTATTGTTTTCAGGGTGCGTTCCCAGCACGGCTAAAGAAAGTGCTCATCGTCGGCGCTCCTGTGTGGTTCAGGGTCCCGTATAACTTACTGAGTCTCTTACTGAAGGAGAAGCTCAGAGAACGGGTTAGTACACACACACACACACATATTTACTAACAGTTTATCTTGTTTTGCTTTATATCTCTGTGACCCTTATGGAAGCTTGTTTCCACCAATGAATAAAAACATAAAGGTAATTGTGACTATGTAGACTTTTTGCAAGTTTATATCAAACAATTCTGAGAAAATAGGTCAAATATGCAGGATATAAACTTGCAATTGCGAGAAAAAACTCTCAATTCTGAATTTATTTCTCACAATTCTGTTCTGGAATCGCGATTAATTGTTAGACACTATAAATAATACATGCATATAATTTTAAATAATATTAAGGATTGCAATATAATGTTTAGTTTTGTCTTGCTATTCAACATGTAAGTTTTGTATGGCAATAGCTGGGTTAAATCAAAACCAGCGGAATCTTGGTCATAATGGTTAGACCTGGTTAACCGAATGAATGAGTTTACCCCACTTTTCTCGCAGTAGTGCCACTCTGTGGGTTCCTTGAGCAATTATTTGTATGTTTCAGTTTTTCTAAACATGAAACAATCTTCACCTGTTCTCAGGTTCAGATGGTGAAGATGGGCGACCTGCGACAGCATCTGCCCAGAGACTGTTTGCCTGAGCACCTGGGCGGCTGTTTGCCTCTGGACGTGCACAGCTGGAACATGCAGCTGCTGTCCGAGCAGAACGGGCGTGTGGATCCTGTCGACGAGCTGGTGGGGATCCCGCTGGAGAACACGTCCATTCACACTCCTGGACCTGAGGCCATGAGTCTGGCTGAGCTCATGGCGAACCTGAACCGGGCCCAGCGCAGCGGGATCTACCTGGAGTACGAGGAGCTTCGCAGAGAGCAGCCGACTGGAACCTTCACCTGTGCGCTGTGAGTGTGGATGGTGGACGTGTGGGGTTTACAATCAACCAATCAGATTTGAGGGATTGGTTTAGAATTAATGTCAAGTTTAAGCTAACAGCAAGGGTTATGTGCTTCTACATCAGTGTTATTCACCTATCATTTCCCTCTGATTTTAGGGATAAGTTATGGTCAGAAATCACATAGTCCCATGAATAGGTACTTATTTTGAATGATTAATTACTTCATTACTGCTAAAAAAAGAACGTTCTATATAGTTTGACTGTAATCTGGACAAGCTACATTTGCCATGTTGTCATTATCATGTGACCAACCAGTGTCACTTCACAAATCGTCTACCGTGGCCTCTTGGGACAGTTAAGAGTTCATCATCTTACTTTTACTTGTGATGACGGTACTTTTTGCCGTCTCTTTGGAAACTGAATTGCTTACTGTTTTTCACCTACTATATAGTAGGGAATTATGTGATGTGATTTCAGGTGCGGCCAATGTTTTTGGACAGGAATGTTGTTCTGGGATCTACATCTTACAAAATAAGCAAAATAAGACTAACTTTATTAGTAACTTTATTAGTTTTTGTTCGTTTTAAGTATTACTATTTAAGTTTAAAGGGATAGTTCACTTTGAAATTAATTTTTGGTATGTTTTATCTTACCTCAAGGGGATCCAAGATGTAGGTGTCTTTGTTTCCGCACTATTTTCAATTTTGATATTTTTAGGTCAAACCGTTCTTGACTGTCAGTCATATAATGGAGGTCTATGGTCACCACGTCAAAGAGCATGCACAGAGAAGTCCAAATTAAACATGATTTAATGACTCGTAAATGTAAGTACACATTGATGGTCTAAGACACGAAACAAGCGGTTTGTGTGAGAAAACGAACAGTGTTTATATTGTTTTTACCTCTTGTAACCACAGCCACGTCCATTATACTCTCAGGGAGCGGGCGCTTCTGTCTGCGCATGCGCCGGAAAGCCCAGGAAGTGATCTCTCGTGCGTGTACGTCACTCATTGTTTACACAGAGATTTCGGAAGTTTTACCTTTCACTGTGAAGATCTACACATATTTAGATATACAGGAAATGGTGCTCGCTGGCGCGCTTGCGCAGACAGAAGCGCCCACGCCCTCAGATCACTTGGACGTGGCTGTGGTTACAAGAAGTAAAAACGATATAAATACTGTTCGTTTTCTCACACAAACCGCTCGTTTCGTGTCTTAGACCATCAATGTGTACTTACATTTACGAGTCATTAAATCATGTTTAATTTGGACTTCTCTGTGCACGCTCTTTGAGGTGGTGACCATAGACCTCCATTATATGACTGACAGACAAGAACGGTTTGACCTAAAAATATCAAAATTGAAAATACTGTGGAATAGTGTTGTCAAAAAACTCGGTACTTCGGTACCAAGTCGGTACTAAAAAAAAAAAATGTTACGGTACCAGCTTTTCTAGGTACCGAATACCAGGTTCGTCCAGTTCTGTTCTAGACGCGATGTCTGAAACGTGCACAGTTGCGTCCTCTTCATAACGCTGATATGGCTCTCTCTCTCTGAATCCACTTGTTGAAACGAAAGGAGGAAAGAGCCACATATGGAAATATTTTGGATTAGGCTAATGTCACGTTGCCATAAGAGGCCGATTACATGCAAATTCGCAATTTAAAATATAGGCGCGAGGCAAGCGCGCTCATAATAAAAACTCGTTGGCGTTGCATAGCAACGACAGACGCCGCGTGAGAGCAAGCGCTTTGGAAAGAATAAGCACGCGCAAAAATATAATTAAAAAACACGCGCGATATGTGAACGGCCTCTAAAGTGCTTTCGGGGTAGTTTTACGAGTACATGAACACAGTAGTATCTACCCGACACCAGAGTACTATGGTATTAGTATTGTCATTTAATGTCAGTGCCAGTTCTAGGCGTATTCTTGCCTTTATAACTCAGCAGGTTTAAAAAGCCTTTTTAAAATTAAATATGAATGCAGTTTTAGATTAAATAAAAGGACAGTCAAGTCAAATAAAACATGTTTTATGGTAGGCTAATGCTACAAAGATACCATTCATAAACATTACTTAGTTATCAACACATTGAGTGAACAATATATTTTTACAACATTAATTAATGTTTGAAAATGTTATTTATTACAAACACCTGATTGTTAATGTTTGTTCACTTAATTCATTGTGCATTAAATAAATAATGGATTAAAACTTTACAAACAACTTTAAAAATGTGTTAGTGTATAATATTGTTTATTTTAGGTCATTTTATCTAATCTTTTTCTAAAGTGTTTATAATACAAATGTACAGTTTCCATACTTGTAACCGTGATAAACACTTAAATATATGTAAATTTAAACTAAGCTTTGGTACCGAAATTGGTACCGAGAACCGTGAATTTTAACTGGTATCGGTACCGAATACTGAAATTTTGGTACCGTGACAACACTACTGTGGAAACAAAGACACCTACATCTTGGATGCACTTGAGGTAAACTAAAACATACCAAAAATTAATTTCAAAGTGAAGTATCCCTTTAAGAAACAGGACATTTGCCAAGACAACATTTCTAATCTTAAAATTGTTCATCTAACGTTTATATTTAATTTTATTTCTGCTTTATTTCAATTAACCAAAATGTTTGTAATATTTTAAGATAATGATAGTAACCCCGGGTGGGACTTGATTTTATTCACTGGGATTGTGCAGTCAAAGACAAAATCAACACTATATGAGAAGAAAGTTTCTCAGAATAACATGCACTGATAATTTGTGCGCAATAATTGGATTTCACATTGTCGTTGATCTTTTGCAGGGCTCCTCACAACCAGGAGCGGAACCGCTATGGTGACGTACTGTGTCTCGATCAGACTCGCGTGCGACTCAAAGCAAGGAGAAACGAGGTTTGTCTTTGTTCAAACGTGTTTTTTTTTTTTTTTTTTTTTTAGTTTTAGAGAAATTCTTTTCTGCTCCTCAAGGCTACATTTAGCTTTATTTGTGAAATATTGTTACAATTTAAATTATTTTCTATTTGAATATATTAAATATATTAAAACGTAATTCCTGTGATCAAAGCTGAATTTTCAGCATCATCACTCCAAGTCTTCAGTGTCACATGATTATTCAGAAATCATTGTAATATGATGATTTGATGCTCAAGAAACATTTCTAATTATTATCATCAATGTTGAACACAGCTAGGCTGCTTAATATTTTTTTTTTCAATATTCTTTGACGAATAGAAACTTAAACTGATTAAAAGTATTAATTGAATGGTGGTGCATATTCTGATTGGACATTGATCTTTTGTTTTCTTTCCACAGAGATCAGATTACATAAATGCCAGCTTCATGGATGGATACAAACAGAAAAATGCATATATTGGGACTCAGGGTAAAAATAATCACGCAATTTATAAATTAGATTTAGTGTAATGATTTTTAACCTAAGCTGGAACTAATGCATCTGTTGTTTCGTAACAGGCCCACTGGAGAAAACCTATGGAGATTTCTGGAGAATGGTTTGGGAGCAAAGTGTGCTTGTCATTGTCATGACAACAAGGTAATACGTCACAGAGGAGGCTGTGTCCGAATCATGTACTCTCTTGATTAGTTACTTATTTTCAATAAGTACGTACTATACAGAACGTTATTTTTTAGTGAATGAAAAGTATGAACTCTGTAAAAAAGGACTTTTTGACTACTGTTTTATGTGTTATATTTTAAAAGCCGATAACCGATATATTGGCCGGTAAATCTAAAAACAAATTTTATATATTTTTTGAGAGCCTTATTACAAAAACAATAGTCTCACCATGTCCCAAGCATACAAATTATAATTTTATTAAACCTATATGACAGACTTGCATGTTGCACTTAACCCTCTGATGGTCCTCGGTCACTTCTGACCTAATAATTTTTTGTTTTGAATTATTAAAAATCACAGCTTCATCGGAAGGTTATGAAACTTGGTGACTTTTTTGGCATTTCGTATGTGAATACAAAAAAAAAGTGAGGTCATGATCCGAGCATGCTAAGTGGTCGTAAAAAAATAGTCACATTTGGGGATCTTCGGTCAGAAATGAGTGACTATCTACAATCTACAAATCGGCCACAATTCAAAAAAGAAAAAGTACACCGCAGGAGAGGGGTGACACTCTACAACATTTAGAGTGCAAAACAGACACACCCACCAACACACACACACATACAAACACTTTTATACACATACACACCAATAAATTTTGATTACAAAAAGCATGTTTTGAATTTTTAAAAATCACAGCTTCATCTGAATGTTACGAAACTTGGTGACATTTCTGGCATTAGGTATGTGAACACAAAAAAAATTGAGGTCATGATCCGAGAATGCTAAGTGGTCGTAAAAAAAATTAGTCACAATTTTGGTCTTTGGTCAAAAATGACCCCCATAGGAAATGAATGGGAAATTGACAAAAACACAAAAATTCACAATTTTTTATTTATTTTTTAATTTTTTTTAATAAGAAATAGTTTTTGAGATTGTTTCAATCATATATTCAAATCCACCAAAAAAAAAAATGTGTTCATAAACATCTGGGGAATTCACATGCCTCTCCATAGAGAGCTGTACATGCCATCTAGTAGTTACACCATGATTCTACGCTTTTCTCTATACTGTAACCAGATGGTGCTAATTTTCTTCAAAAAAAAATTTTTTGTGAAGGCCTAGACTATATTAAACAAAAATACTGCATTAATATATATATATATATATATATATATATATATATATATATATATTTCCATTGAAAAAATAGACCATAAATATTGAATAAATATTAATAAATTCAATCAAATTGTCTCAAAATACTAAATTAAAAAGAATAAATATTATAGAACAAAAATAAATAGCATTGGTTTTACTGGGATGGAAGAAGTTTCATTTTTAGGCCTCTGGTCACTTCTGACCGGGAAGGCCCAGGACGTGACTCATAAAGGAAGACCATCAGAGGGTTAAATGTATTTTCCTTGTGATTCCAATCATATTTCAAGCGATTCAAAGCCGCAAGTGTGTCTGTTAAAGGAACTAATCCATTATCAGCTTTAATACACTGGCCAATCTTATCAGGCCGATAACGATAACATTAAAAATGAATATATATATATCGGCTGGTACAGATATTGTGGCTGATATATTGTGCATCCCTGCTGTTTTTCGCCTACTATGTAGTAAGAAAGTATGCGTTTTCAGATACAGTCAGAGAGTCTAGTTTAGCAATACACAGGAAATGATGTGTATTCTGGTTTATTAACACCAGAAAGTCTAGGCCAAATCGCACCCACTCAGACAGGAAGAGGTTTTCTGACCAACATATAGAAAGTGGCCAGTGTCTTATGCGATGTTATCACATAAATCAGATTGAACTGTAGAGCAAAATGTTGATCTCAAGAGTTTACATCTTCTTGCTACTAAATGTTTCAAAACATTCATCTTCAGAGATTCAGTGCCACGAACTCCAATGACCAATTTGTCCTTCATTGTAGCAGTCTAGGAACATAAATACAACTTTGTTGCCTGGTGGGCTGATAAAATGAACCCTGACTTGTTGAAATATGTAGACCAATCAGATTTCAGTCGACTCTTGTTACTTTTGTTTTTTTTTTATGCTTTCAAAAGGGATTGTGTAGAACTGATCTGTCCTGAGATCAGATTATACCTGTGCCATATGGACTTTGTCACAGTGGATTAAAAATAAATGCTGCTTAGAGATGTGTGTGTGTGTGTGTGTGTGTGTGTGTGTGTGTGTGTGTGTGTGTGTGTGTGTGTGTGTGTGTGTGTGTGTGTGTGTGTGTGTGAATGTGTGTTTGCAGGACGGATGAGGGCGGCCGGAGGAAGTGTGGACAGTACTGGCCCCAGGAGGAGGGCGGTCAGGAGGTGTACGGGCACATCGCTGTGGTCAATCACAGAGTGGACAACCATGCGCATTACAACCAAACCACACTTGAGCTGCACAACACAGAGGTAACACACATACACCAGTTTTATATTGTATTTTAATGTTTGCTTGTTCATTGTTAGTTGATCAATGAACATCCAGACAGTAAAAATGATTTCATATATGATTTATATAGTGACTCCAGTTTCACAAATCACCTTTCATAATGTAGTCTTTAGTAGGGCTGGGTAATACTTGGGCTGTGAAACGATTAATCGCGATAAATCGCATCCAAAATAAAATTTTGTGTTTACATAATATATGTGTGTGTAGTGTGTATAATTATTTTGTATATATAAATACACACACATACATGTATATATTTAAGAAATATTTGTTATTAATATATCAAATATTATATTAATGTATAATATTAATTTTGTATAAATATATAAAGTATATACATGCAAATATTTCTTAAATATATACATGCATGTCTGTGTATTTATATATACAAAATAATTATACACACTACACACACATTTATTATGTAAACACAAACTTTTATTTTGGATGCGATTAATCGCTTCACAGCCCTATTATATTTCATTTCATTTCATTTCATTTATTTATTTATTTCAACAGGGACAATGTGCAAAAAAACATTAATTAAAGATGCTTTGCACCAGATTTAGCTTAAGCTAGTTTCCATCTGCAGTCCCCGAGCAGGTGAATTACAATACAAAATATACAATATAAAATGTTATAATTAGTCACTCAAATACAACTATCTATCAATTCATTCATTCATCATTCTCTATTTCAACCATCAATAAAACCTCAATAAAACCTCACTAAAAGTCATATTTACATACATAATTATCCATGCTGGCACAACTGGTTGCTCAATAGCACTTTCCTTATATTTCTAGAGAAATCCTTCAGGTTAAAAGTGAGTTTTAGAGCCTTTGGGAGTTTGTTCCATTCTTTAATGCCCTTGAATGAGAAGGCTGTCTGTGCAAAGGCCGAGCTACATTTAGGCAGCCTGCAGTCATTGCAACTTGTGGACCTGGTACTCCTAGTCATTTTTTCAGAGCAAAACTGTACAAATGTTTTTAGGGGAGGAGGCGCAATATTATTCAAAATTTTAAAAACTAATCGCACATTGGCGTACACAATTAAATTGTTAAAGTTTAACATACTGTATTTTCTAAGAACCAGACAGTGATGATATCTCAATGTTTTTTTATCTAAAACTTTTACAGCTTGATTATATAAAGATTTTAAAGGTTTTACTGCCGTTTCACTAGCCTGTGACCAACAAGAAATACAGTAATTAATATGAGGAATTATCATTGCCTCCAGGTAAATTTTTGCAGCATCATGAGTCAATGCATTTCTAATATGTCTAAAACCAGACAGACTGTATTGTAGCGTGCGACCAATTTTCTTTATGTGTTTTTTAAAAGTAAAAGTTGAATCCAAAACAAGACCTAAATATTTAAATTCTTTCACTACTTTTATTTGACTCTGATTTGCATAGATGCATGGCGAAGAGGACCTCAGTCGGTTAGTTTTAGTAAAATACATTGCTACTGTTTTATTTACATTCAGTGTGAGCGAGGCAGAAGTAAGCCAACCTAAGATTTTTCCCATAACGTCAGTTAACCTTTTAGCAACAATGGTTGCATCACTTCCATGCATGTAAACTACAATATCGTCCGCGTACATTACCATGTCCACCTCACCACACACTGAAGGAAGATCATTTATATAGAGCGCAAACAGCAATGGCCCAAGAACAGAGCCTTGTGGGACACCCATGTCACTAGCCTTAGTTGTAGATAGCTTACTATTGACTCTTACGCATTGGACACGGTCACTGAGATATGATTCTACCCACTGCAGCGCACTTAGAGACAAATTATAGTTACTCAGTTTTTCTTATTTAGAAATTTGTCATAATTTTGTTGGTGTTGTTGGGATATGTCTTTATGTATTTGCCCTGAAGTGGTGTAAAATAACAAATTCCTATTGTTGCAATTAAAATTAAGAATTAAAATATGTTAAAAAAATCTAGTTATTTAATTTCAAGTCATGTTTTCCACACTGTTTTATATTGTAAATATTTATATGCACCATTATAACAATGCATAATAACAAATGGCTATATAATTATTAAAATAATTAAGAGTTTTAAATAAAAATAATACAGATAAATTCAATTATAATGTATACAAATTATATATATATATATATATATATATATATATATATATATATATATATATTATTTGTATAATACATTATTATTGAATTTATCTGTATTATTTTTATTTAAAATTCTTAATTATTATATGTATAATTCTTAATTTTATATATATATATATATATATATATATATATATATATATATATATATATATATATATGCTTTAAATGGATTTAAAACCACAATATTGGGAAATATTACAATTCAAAATAACTGGTTTATATTTTAATGTATTGTATTTCACTGATCAAAGCTGAATTTTCATTATCATTAATCACTCTAACATGATGATTTGCTGCTCAATAAACATTTCTGATTATTATCAATGTTGGAAACAGTTGTGCTGCTTCATATTTTTGTGGAAACTAATAAAAACATATTCAAGATTATTTGATGAAGTACAAAACTAAAACAGAAAGCTTTTGTAACATTATAAATGTCTTTACTGACTTTTTTGATCAATTTAATAATTTTTTGCCGAGTAAAGTATCGATTTCTTCAAAAAAGATAACTCTTACTGATCCTAAACTCTTGAACGGTAGTTAAATAAATAGTCTAAAGTAAAAAAAGTAAAGTGGAACAGTTTCTAAACGTATTTTATTGTTGTTTTTCCCCAGACGTTTGAACAGAGACAGGTGACTCATTTTCAGTTCCTCAGCTGGCCTGATTACGGGGTCCCGTCTTCCGCGCTGTCTCTGATTGGTTTCCTGGGTGCCGTGAAGTACCAGCAGCAGTGGGCGGTCCAGGCGTTCGGCTCACAGTGGAGAGGTCATCCGCTCGGCCCGCCGATGGTGGTCCACTGCAGCGCTGGCATCGGCAGGACCGGTCAGTGATTAAACGCATTACAAAAACATATCTACATATTAATGAGGCGCTGAAAGGGGTGGGCCGCATCTCAAATCACATACTTCCCTACTTTATAGCAGGCAATAGAAGTATGTAGGACGTTCCGGCGAGATTCTGAAGTGTGCATTACGATGGACACTTTACTATCCCATGAGGCCATCGTGAATCAACTGACGCTGGTAGATCACATGATAATGACAACATGGCAAACATAGATTACATTCTTACTAGATAGAATTGTTTTCTTTTAGTGGTCGTGAAGTAATTACTTACTCAAAATAAGTACATACTCAAAAAAAGTATGCGATTTGAGATGGCAACCACCCTCCACCCAAAAATGAAAATTCTGCCATTTATTAATAAACCTGAATGACGGACTTTCTTCTGTAGAACATAAAATAAGATATTTTGAAGAATGTTTGAAACCAAACAATTTAGTTTCCCATTCCCCCAAAAAATCCAATGGAAGTCAATGAGAATCTGTTTGGTATGTTCCACAGAAGAAAGTCAGTCATCCCGGTTTAGTAAATAAGGAAAGAATTTTCATTTTTGAGTAATATATAGATTTTTAGACTGACCTCTTCTCCCCACAGGTACATTTTGTGCGCTGGACATCTGTCTGTCCCAGCTGCAGGATGTCGGGACCCTTAACATTTGCCAGACGGTCCGACGAATGAGATCTCAGCGTGCCTTCAGCATCCAAACACCCGAGCAGTACTATTTCTGCCACACCGCGATCCTAGAGAACGCCCAGAGACAGGGCCTGCTTTCAGCCAATCAGTGAGCAGCAGGGCCCACTCGTAGCCAATCAGAGACTGAAAAGGCCTAATCTTAGCCAATCAGTAAGAGACAGCGCCTGCTCTCGTCCAATCATAAGGCAGGGCTCGTTTTTGGTTGATCAGCGACTCAAAGACGGAATAACTCACTGGGGTTTTGATTACTCTGTCTCTATTAACAAAATGGAAGCATAAATTGTAACCATAAATGACTGTTTTGAAGGGGGTGTCTAAATGTTCAGTGATCCAGCTGTAGTGTAGTCTAATGTAACGTTGTGCTGCATTTTGTGCAGAAGCTTCAAGTCGACCGTGCTCAAATATGGAAACAAACAGTGGAGTGTACAATTTCTGGTAATTTCTGGTGTCATATGCCCTTCTTTCTCAGACCAACACACTGTCTTGAACGGTTATTTCGCCCAAAAATTTTAATTATGCCTTTATTTACTCTCCCTCATGTCGTTTCAAATCAATTTTAAATGATTTTTTTCATGGGGCACAAAAGTACAACTTCACCCTCTTCACCCCAAAATGAGAATTAAGGTCATGATCATTTACTCACCCTGGTGTTATTCTAGTGTCATATGCACTTCTTTCTTTTTTGGACCACAAAAGGAGAATTTTCTCATTCATATAATGGCAATTCTCCTTTTGTGGTCCAAAAAGGAATGAAAAGCATACGGCATTACAAAAACACCAGGGTGGGTAAATTATGTCTTGATTTTCATTGTAGGGTGAATATCTCTTTAATGAGAGAGAATGATGGTGGATCGCTCTTAAATTTACAAAAATGCACAATGAAAGTAGTCAAATGGAATAATTTGGCTCTTTTATTGCTTTTTTGGGAGCTCTCCATTAATTGAGTTGTTAAATGGGAAAGAGCAGTGTAAATTTGCTGATGCTTTTGTGACCATGATGGTTGAAGAAAGAAAGTCACACTGGTTTGAAATGACTTGACAGTGAATAAATACTGTAATAACAGAATTCCTTTTTTTAAAATAAACTAATCATTGAATTATTCAACTATTCATTTAGTTCTACTCAAATTTTTGTGAGATGCAGTCATTTTTTATGTATTCGCTGGATTTGAATGCAGATTTATTTGTGGAAGCTTGTTTCCGCCAGAATGAAAAATATAAAAGGTAATTGCGACTTTTTATCTTTTTACTTTTACTTTTTATCTTTTTACTTTTTTTTCTCACAATTGTGAGTTTACTTCTCGCAATTTGACATTATTTCTCAGAATTGCGAGATGGAAAGTCAGAATTGCGAGATATAAAGTCAGAATTGCGAGTTATAAAGTCGCAATTGCGAGATAAAGTCAGAATTGCGTGTTATAGTCACAATTGCGAGATATAAAGTCAGATTTGCGTGAAATAAAGTTGCAATTGCGAGATATAAAGTCAGAATTGCTTATATCTCGCAATTGTGACTTTATATCTCGCAATTGTGACTTTATATCTCGCAATTGTGACTTTATATCTCGCAATTCTGACTTTATATCTTGCAATTGTGACTAACACGCAATTGTGACTTTATATCTCGCAATTGTGACTTTATATCTCGCAATTCTGACTTTATATCTTGCAATTGTGACTAACACGCAATTCTGACTTTATATCTCGCAATTGTGACTTTATATCTCGCAATTCTGACTTTTTATCTCACAATTCTGACTTTATCTCGCAATTGTGACTTTATATTTCGCAATTGTGACTTTTTATCACGCAATTCTGACTTTTTATCTCGCAGTTCTGAGAAATAAAGTCAGAATTGCGAGATATAAATTCGCAATTGTGAGGAAAAAAGTCAGAATTGTGAGATAAAAAGTCACAATTATTTATTTTATTTTTTTATTCAGTGACGGAAACAAGCTTCCATATTTATTGTCTAAATGTGTCTGTATTTTGTGCGTCAGCTTTTCGAAAATGTCTCTGTAGTTTGTAGGACATTTTTTGCAGTAGCATCTGAAGAGCGGGAAACTATAGATGATGGTTTAGAGGGCCAGGATGAGGAAAGTCTTCTCACATCAACTGGGTGGATCGGTAAACCTCTATAATGCAACAATTACTCAATTGATATAGTCTTTAATTAGAGTGGTGTAAATGTGAGATGGCTACAATCGAGTCATTTACACTTTGTAATAATTCTTTCTGTTAATATTGTACTAATAACCTGTTTAAAATATCTAAAAGTGCATTTAGAATCGCTTTTTATTTTGTTGTGGGTTAAAGGTGTCTTTGCTACTGAATTCATATTGAATTTTCTTGTAGTGAAGCATCTCTACGCACCCCAATGATTCCAGGATCTGCAGTCCTGCCTCTGGGCACAAAATGTGACCATTTGTATTTTTCTATTATACCCACGCTTTGTGTCCTTAATTATTACTCCAAAATATATATGTAAATTATATTTTCTTTTATATCCAATTTTATCTTTTATTTTTTTTTCGTTTCATATGTCAATGGGAAAACTAACCTGTAATGTCAAGCTTATGATTATCAATAAGTTTGCAGCGGTTCTGTTAGTTATAAAGTGCTTTGATATGCAATTTAAGAGCCTTATTCCACATGCACGTTTGGATTGAGTGAAATGTTTATGTGAAAAGACTGTACAGGTATCAACTGTCTCTCATTCTCAAAATAGAGCTGTCCAAACTGCGATGTCATTTAAGCAAAACCAAATCAAAACCATGTGTTTAAAGTTTATTAAATGGAAGGAGAAAAACTATATACTGACTGAGTGTTTTAATTGAACCTTTAATTACTAGATAGTAATTCTTAACCAGGTGTGTGTTCACCCAAAAAGGAAATTTGCCATAATTTACTCATGTTGTTCCAATCCTGTTTGTTCCTTAAACACAAAAGATATCTTGAAGAATGTCGGTAACCAAACAGTTGATGACTTCCATAGTATTTTTCTTTTCTACTGAGTAAATTTGAGAATTTTATTTTTTGGATGAGCTATCCCTTTAATCTAATGAGCTATTCTTTGTGAAAATAACACACACACACACACAAATTATTAGCAAGTTTTTAATTGGAAGAATGTATGTTCTGCGTGTTGTTTTTCACCCACAGTATCAGTTTTATTAATATTCATGATAATGTAAAATTGGTAACACTTTACAATAAGGTTCATTAGTTAACATTAGTTAATGTATTAACTAACATGAACTAACCATGAGCAATACATTTGTTATGGTATTTGTCAATCTTCGTTGATGTTAGTTAATGATAATAAAGCTGTTCATTGTTTGTTCATGTTAGTTCACAACGCATTAACTAATGTTAACAAGATTTTAATAAAGTATTAGTAAATATTGAAATTAACGTTTACAAAGATTAATAAATGCCGTATAAGTGCTGTTCATTATTAGTTCATGCCAACTAATGTAGTTAACTAATGTTAACTAATGAACCTTATTGTAAAGTGTTACCGTAAAATTATATCAAGTATAATAGCTATCATTTTATATTATAAAATCGGACAAGTATAATATAATTTTGGTGTTGATGAAAAAGTTAATACAACACAAAAAATGAGAAACACCACTGAGATATTTTTATTTTTAAAAGCACGATCCTTGTCCCTACAAACGTTGAGGAGGGAAACAAACAACCGTGTTCTCTTTCAACTAGGGGAGCGGCCCGCGCTTATTTAGCCAATCAGAAACGCTCTCTATCTGTCAATCATTTTCCGCGTTCTCTGGAAAGCTGCCTTTCGAGGGCGGGGTTTTGGCGAGGGGCGTGTTCTAACACTGGCGGAACTCAGTCTCATGAAACCCCCTCTGTTGTAGCCTTGTAGCCTGGTCGTTCGTTCACTCCTCCGAGTTGAAAAAGTCTGAAAAAGTGGATGTTGAATCAACTGTAACATCTTTAAAGTGATAGTTAAAATCTGTCATCATTTACTCATCCTCCTGTTGTTTCAAACCTATATGAGTTTCTTTCTTCTGTTGAACACAAAATAATATATTTTAATGAATGTTGGTAACAAGACGATAATCAAACAGAAGAAACAGAAGAAAGAAAACAGAAGAAAGAAAACTAAAAAAATTCAACATTTTTATTTTTGGATGAACTGTCCCTTTAACAAAGCTTTAAAGGAATAGTTCACTTTGAAATGAATTTAGATATGTTTTAGCTTACCTCAAGGGCATCCAAGATGTAGGTGTCTTTGTTTCCACGGTAGTTTAAATTTTTATATTTTTAGGTCAAACCGTTCTTGTCTGTCAGTCATATAATGGAGGTCTATGGTCACCACCTCAAAGAGCATGCACAGAGAAGTCCAAATTAAACAAGATTTAATGACTCGTAAATGTAAGTACACATTGATGGCCTAAGACACGAAACGAGCGGTTTGTGTGAGAAAACAAACAGTATTTATATCGTTTTTGTAACCACAGCCACGTCCAAGTGATCTGTCTCTGGTGCGTGTACGTCATGAAAAAATTCAACGCTGTCTGTTGATATATCGAAATCGTGTTCCATTGTGATCTTCACAGTGAAAGGTAACACTTAAGAAATCTATGTGCAAACAAAGAGTGATCACTCATGATCACTTCCTGCACGTGTGCAGACTGAAGCGCCCAGATCACTTGGACGTGGCTGTGGTTACAATAGGTTAAAAACAATATAAATACTGTTCGTTTTCTAAAAAAAACGCTCGTTTCATGTCTTAGGCCATCAATGTGTACTTGCATTTACGAGTCATTAAATCATGTTTAATTTGGACTTCTCCGTGCATGCTCTTTGAGGTGATGACCATAGACCTCCATTATATGACTGACAAGAACGGTTTGATGTAAAAATATAAAAAATGAAAATACTGTGGAAACAAAGACGCCTACATCTTGGATGCCCTTGAGGTAAGATAAAACATACCTTAAATTAATTTCAAAGTGAACTATCCCTTTAAAATCGCATACAGTACCTGTCAGTCACATCTATATCTTCTATGTTTGTATAGTTAAATTTTGAAATATTACTATTTTGCTTTACTTTGGGGTCATTAAAGACACATGTATGTGTCTTTTCAAAGTAGACATTGTTTACAAAGAAAAACATCTAGTCAGGTGTGTTAAAGCAGAGTACATCTCTGTTCCTATGGATTTGGCGGGTCGTATTCAAATCTAGATGACGCATACTGTAACGTAGACCAATGGGAGGAGAGGGGGGCGTTCCCAACTATTTGTTCCAAACACGAATCCGGAGTGCGAGGCTCTTTTTCGCAGGTATGTAGCAGCTGGGCAAAAGAAAACAAATTTATGTTGTCCTCTTTTTATCGAATATATGTTTCTGTTGGTGTTTGAGTGCTTTCTGCAAGGGGTTGGTCGTTCAAGAGATTTTAATGTATTAATCTGGGCTGTTTGTTCGATCATGGCACATTAAGGGGAGAAAAGGGGGCAAAGCTTTGGCCAACTGAAGCCCCAAAGAAACGTGTATCTCTGTTATTACACACAAACCCATCCGTTTGTGTCCGATGCTTTAACGAAGGCTTTTAGCACTTGTTTTTGATCTGAAAGCAGATCTGTAGCTCAGTCTGGTGTTCAGAGGGGGAGGGAAGAGGTGCTCAAACACGGTTAGACATTTTCCCCTTCAGTCTCCCAGTAAACAAAGAATATTAGATCAACTGGCGTGTTTGTGGTGTAATGTATGATCGGATCTCTCATTTCAGATCTTCGCATGATCGCATGGAGAGTCCATGTTTATGCGATCAGATTTTTAGTTCCCATTTTGACTTTGGGTCTGATTACTAAAGGACAACATGTCATGAAATAGGCGTGTGTGTTGCTGGTGTCATATTCGTTTGTGCTCTCTCAATCCTGAAATCATGAGATCGTACAATCCTTCCCGAATAAACGTTTGATGATGTTTATATACGGATCTTTTGTTCGGTGTCGTGTTAAAGTGCTCGCGAACATGCTGAATATTTCAGCGCTTTGCATCAAAATCAGTCCGAACTTGTTTATTCTGTCAGTTTGAGCTGTTTTGCTTCGGGTTGTATTGGGTTTTGTCCGTATTTAGGCGAAACGCTGTGCACGCATACACGCGCGCGCTTCTGCTCTGACTGACTGCGGACGGACGGGGCGAGGAATCCCGGGCACTAGCTTAAGCCCCGCCTCTCGTGGGCGGAGCATGGCAATTTGAGCCACTCGTCATATATAACGCCCTCTCAGAGCTTCCGACTAATCGGAATCGAGGATTTCTCTGCCCAAACGCCTCTCTTGGGTTACGTCATGCTTTACGCGTTCTAAGAGCGCCTGGCCAATCGGAGGCCAGGAATTCCGTAAGAGGCGTTTATTTAATGAAATCCCTCATTCTGATTGGAACACTATTCTGAGGGGGCGTACAAATGACGTAACCTCAAATAGGAAGTTCAGGAAGTTGCCGAAAGGGTTCATCCGCGATTGTATTAATATCACAAAGAGTAACCCCGCGTTATAATAAAGCTAAGCTCAGACGAGAAGATTGCTACACCAGTTTTGCGAGAATGATGTGCCGCTCAAAGCCAGTTGCCGTGTTTATAGTTGTGTGTGTGTGTGTGTGTGTGTGTGTGTGTGTGTGTGTGTGTGTGTGTGTGTGTGTGTGTGTGTGTGTGTGTGTGAAACAGTGGGTTTGGGCTCAACCCCCCGAACATTGTTAATTTCCTGTTTGACTGACAGTTGAATACGTTCAATAAAAATACAACCCAATGTCGTCTCCTGAGCAATGAGCCAATCAGAGACAGAGTGGGCGGAGCCTGTGTGCAAAACCCAAGTTAGCCCCTCCCCTCCCTACCGCTTGTTTTCAACAGGATTTTATGCGTTAGTTCGTTTTAAACTCAGTTTTAATGTGTTTTATCTGTATTTTCACACAGCGTTTTAGTATTTCGTTGATATTTTTAACAGCTGTGTTGTACTACAAGCGCAGCTAACAGAAGCAGGTGAGTCTCAGAGCTATAAAGTAAGTTAACGTTACCAGTTTTATTCAGTATTTTTCTGAACTTTTTTCCCTCCCGCTTCAATAAACTTGTTTTCTGTCAGACTGAACCTTCCGACCTTTAGTTTTCATAGTCGCTTTGATAAAAGAGAAATCCTTAAACTTTGTCACTTTTAGTCGCGAGTTAGCAAGTTAGCATTATTGGTATGCTTGTGCAGGAGAGGCACGCACACACACACCAACCAAATGTATATACACACTCCATACACACGTCACATATATTATATTTCTATATGCACATACTGTTCTGATACACACCATTTGCATTTATATAATATAACGTTATATACAAACATGTATGCACAGACCATGCACATGTATACACACCGCACGCACATTTAAATACACAGACACACTTGCTCATG
This sequence comes from Pimephales promelas, assembly GCF_988280905.1. Classification (NCBI taxonomy): domain Eukaryota; kingdom Metazoa; phylum Chordata; class Actinopteri; order Cypriniformes; family Leuciscidae; genus Pimephales; species Pimephales promelas. The sequence continues at coordinate 11,703,546 of NC_142793.1, forward strand.
TATATTTACACACTTGTATATACATTTTGTGGACATTACTCATATTCATTTAGACTAGTTGATGTCCTGTTGCTAATGGTTTAGACTACAGCCAAATCATGTGTTTCTTTGTGTTGTCTATTTCAGGTCTGAGTGCCCTCTGAGTATGAGTACAGCATGAGGAGGTGTTTAGAGGATCAGGAGCCAGTGTTCATCCCACAACAACGCCGGCTTCCCGGCAGCGCTGAGGGCTTCCAGCACAGGGTTCTTGCCCCGGCGCCTGCCGTATTCGAGGCTGTGGCTGAAGGCATGCAGCCTACTCCGGGAATACAGTACCCGGTTCCCCAGACATACCAGGTATGGACACTCGCCTTCATGATGCATTATAGAGCTAATGTAGCCTCAAGTATTTTTGCAAGTATTTTTTTGTTGTGTTCTGTCTTCAGGTTTGTATTTCCACAAAGATAAGATCTTACAGATTATGAATGAGCCATTCATTTAAAAATCATCCCGGTCTAACAATGCTCCACTTTACAATGCTCATGATAACTTTCCTTAAAGGAGTAGTTCACTTTTAAAAAATAAACTTTTGCTGATAATTTCCTCACCCCCATGTCATCCAAGATGTCCATGTCTTTCTTTCTTCAGTCGAAAAGAAATTAAAGTTTTTGATGAAAACATTCCAGGATTTACTGGGCACCAAACGGTCCAAAAGACAGTTTCAGAGCAAACTGTTGAAAGGGCTTTAAACGATTCCAGACGATGAATAAGGCTCTTATCAAGCGAAACGAACGCTCATTTAAAAAAATTAACAAAGTTTAAGTTTTATAAGCACAAACGCTCGTCTTGCTCTGTTCTGTGATGCTTCGGTTCGGTGAACCGGTTCAAACTCGTTCATCAAAATGAACGAATCTTTTTCGAGTTATTTGGTTCATTCAACGAACGAACGAAGCGAACGATTTGACTCGGAAAGAGATTTGTTCATTTTGAATGAGTGCGAACAGGAGAGCCACGAACGCGCATCACAGAACAGAGCAAGGCGAGCATTTGAGCTTATAAAACTTAAACTTTGTTATTTATTTATTAAATGAGTGATCGTTTCGCTTGATAAGACCCTTATTCATCGTCTGGAATCGTTTAAAGCCCTTTGAGCAGTTTGCACTGAAACTCTCATTTGGACCTTAAACCGTTTGGTTCCCAATGAAGTCCTGGAATGTTTTCATCAAAAACCCTAATTTCTTTTCGACTGAAGAAAGAAAGACATGGACATCTTGGATGACATGGGGGTGAGTAAATTAACAGCAAAAGTTTTTTTAAAAGTGAACTACTCCTTTAACTCTATCCACCTCACCAGCTAATTACTCTTTAACAGCGATGCCATAGAAATGTATAGAGCTACCGCTCTATAGCTCCTAAAAATGTGTTCACACTTAATCCAGATTGATTCCAGAATCTAGCATGTGTCTAAACAGACCGAAAATGATTTAACGGTAACACTTTATTTTAAGGTGTCATTGTTACAGTGTATTTATATATTTTGGTACTGAGTAAAATTAAGCAACTACATGTACTTACTATAGGGTTAGGGTGGGATCAGGATTTGGTTGAGGGTTAGTTGCATGTAATTATGCATAATTTACTGTTATTACTATGGTAAGTACATGTAACATGCAACAAGTACACTGTTTTAACTTGCTGTTATGTAATTTTTAGTATAATTGTGATACTATTATAGTTTTTATATTTATTTTATTTTATAAAAATTTTAATAATATCATTTGTTATATCATTCTTCAATAATATGTCTTTATAAGTTTCTAATTTATTATCCAGAAAAACATAGTCGTGTTTCATAGTGTAAAACTATAGACACAAAATAAGAGCCTTCACCTGGAATAATATACACACACAGTAGTCAACATTTGAAGTGGATCAAAAAAGTTCATCAAAGTTGTCCTAAAACAATAACAATAATTGTTCAAAATTCATGTATAACCTTGATGAAAGATTTTGAGCCACTTCAAATGTTGACTACTGTACAGTTTCAGTGTCTTGCTCCACATTGCTGTATATTAAGCGTCAAATATAATCTGAAACCTTTCACCATCGGTGAGGTCAAAATAAATATTCTTGCCTAGTTAGGAGGATTTGTTATGAGTATGAAACATCTTCATTATTAATAAGATCTCTGCACCATTTCTGTTTTCAGGTGTCCACAGTGGCCCAAAGCTCAAGTGGTCATGGTCACACTCCCAGTCCGGCGGTCCACAGCGTGGCTCACCATCACGGTCCAGCAGTGGTCCAGGCCCACGGTCCCGCGCCGGTGCAGGTTCACGCCCACCCGCCCACAGCATCTGCATCCGCACAGGGCCAGCAGCAGTTCCAGAGACTCAAGGTGGGACGGGACGCTGTGATTGGCTCGTTTTGGAGTCTAGCAAATGCGATCCTGTGTGCACACGATAAACTGGATTGGTGTTTTCACTTTTGCAGGTGGAGGATGCCCTGTCTTACCTGGACCAGGTGAAGCTCCAGTTTGGCAATCAGCCACAGGTCTACAATGATTTCTTGGATATTATGAAAGAGTTTAAATCTCAGAGGTGAGTTTATTCGCATGTAGGATTGTCATGATACAATTTTATTAGTTAAAGTAAAATATCACTATTCACTTTACCACAGCAAGAACTGAATGCTGTAATACCTAACAAATTGAACAACAAATAACAACAAAATAAATAAGACATTTGGGGTTGTAAGATTTTTTTAAATGTTTTTAAAAGTATCTTATGCTCACTAAGGCAGCACTTATTTTGCAAAAATACTACAATTAAAATAACTTTTTTGTATGAATGTTTTTTTAAAATGTTATTTATTCCTGTGATCAAAGCTGAATTTTCAGCATCATTACTTCAGTCTTCAGTCTCACACGATCCTTCATAAATCATTATAATATGATTTGCTGCTCAAGAAACATTTATTATTATTATCAATGTTGAAAACAGTTGTAGTACTTAATATTTTTGTTGAGAAGGTGATGCTTTTTTGTTTTATACCAAGATTCTCTGATTAATAGAAAGTTCAAAAGAACATTTATTTGAAATAGAAATCTTTTGAAACATAAATATCTTTACTTTCTCTTTTGATCAATTTAAAGCTACACTGAGTGATTTTTACCCCCATCTAGCGGTGAAAAGGTATATGACCATCCAGTGAATATTAGTTTCTGTTCCTCTCATTTCGTTTTAACTCCTACGGTGGCCAAAGTAGTCCAAGATTAACATGGCTTCCAGTTCGACCTCGTCCATGAGTGTTAACTCAAACGTAAACGCGAAAGGCGAAGCTTGAATTAACGGGTATGTCCCTCTTTGGCTAATGTACTTTCAAGATGGAGGGGCAACATGGCGACCGACACTAGAACCCCTTACCCGTATGTATTTTCAATGGCATATTATACACTCACGAGAATACTTTATTACTTAAACGAAGTAAATATACATTAATGAGCACATATATTTAAGTGTTTTAGCTAAGAATAAACTAAAAGAGTTACACAGTGTAGCTTTAATAGATCCTTGCTGATGAAAAGTGTTATTTTTTACAAAATAAAAGTACTGACCCCAGAAACTTAATATAAACCATTATGCATGAAATGTCCTTGTCCTCTTCTCACATTCAGGTCCTTCACTGAGAAATGTTTATCGTAATTAATAATTACCAATGCTTTTTATCTCTCTTATTCTGCAGTATTGACACCCCGGGCGTAATCAGCAGGGTGTCACAGCTCTTTAAGGGTCACCCTGATCTCATTATGGGCTTTAACACATTTCTTCCACCGGGATACAAGATCGAAGTTACAAGATACAAGGACAATGACCTGGTTAATGTGACTGTGCCCGGTGAGAACCCACACATCATACCTCACGGCATCTCCGTGCAGCCGCAGCAGCACCAGATCCAGATCCAGATTCACACAAACCCTCCCACCCTGGCATCCACGCCTCCCGCCCAACCCACGCCCAAAAGCAAGGTATTCACAAGTGCTGAAAATACTCTGTTCATCGATTCTTATTTTCATGAACTGATATATGTAATTAAATCTCAAGAATCAATCTTATAGTCTGTGTTGCTTTCAGATGATGCTTAAAGAGATTTCACTAAACAGGATTTATAGTGTGCCAATCATCCAATAATTGCAATAAGCTTTGTTACTATTGATATGAAACAAAGTCTCGGCTAGGCATGGGCGATCTTCCCAAAATTTAGTATCACGATCTTGTAACGGACAATCTAAATCGCGATCATCTTCCCAATTTTGAGGATGTAGTATCGAGAAGACAATTTAAAACACACTATTGCATTAAACAATCAGTTGTCAAAATAATCATTAAACCGTGAGTTAAACTTTAAAACACTGCATCATCTGCACCGTATGTTTTAAATCTACATTGATTCTTACTAAATCTACTAAAGTTATTCAGTCGAGAGCAGTGAGTGATTTTGTGTTTGTCTTTTGTTTAACATTAAAAACACAGACAGCACAGGTTTGGTAAAAAAAACATACAGACATGTACATCACACCTGAATGTAGGGGTCGACCGATATGTGATTTTCAGGGCCGATACTTTCAGGGCCGATATGTGATTTTCGATAACCGATATTTTGAACCTATATATACACTATATATATATATATAATAGCCAATGTCTGGTGTAAACCTGTAAATTAATGTCAAAATTAATAATAACAAAGGGTTTTGACACATACTTTCTTTTAAATGATTTTGAACATAACTTTGAATCTGAGAACTGTTATTTATAATCATAATAATAATTAAAGCTGCAAGCAGCATTTAGCGGGGTTCAAGCAGTTTAGGCCTTTAAGGCCTTTAAGCACAAAAGCATCAAAAGACATTAATCTGAGAACTGTTATTTATAATCATAATAATAATAATAACTTGTAAAAAAAAAGTGCAGGGAGCACCCAGCAGCATTCTGTAAACATTTTGTAAAAATTAAAGACATGTATGTTTTTGTTGACTTATTATTACACTTTTTTTTTTCTGACCTTTTTGAATGTTGCCCCTGACAAATAACCCAAACTACAAAAAAGACTAAAACTAACACTAAAACTAATAAAAACTAAACTATAACTAAGCATTTTCAAAAAATAAAACTAAACTAGCAAACCCACTTTAAAAACAAATTAAAACTAAACTGGATTTTAAATAATAAAAATAAAAACTAATGAAAAATGCAAAACTATAATAACCTTGATGTTCACATAGAAAAACAATGGAAAAGTAGCTCTGTCTGACTGAAGAGTCAACAGCTTTCATACTCGTCTTTCAAAATAAAAGTCTTGCACCAGAAAAACATGTAGAAGGTTATTCTAAGGTTAGTGTCATTTAGTCCTGATATCAGGATCAATGAATTTATTTATTTTTTTCGTTTCATTTCTCTCTGTACAGCCGCTGCAATCTCCAGCTCCGGCTCCAAGCAGTGTTCCCAATCCGTCCATCCATCCGTACGCTTCCCCGCGTTCACCCCCGCTGCAGCCCCACACACCCATCACCCCCACGCCCACCGCACCACTGCAGAACCAGCCCGTGGAGTTCAACCACGCCATTAACTACGTCAACAAGATTAAGAATCGCTTCCAGGGCCAGCCCAACATCTACAAATCCTTCCTCGAGATCCTGCACAAATATCAGGTCAAGCCAGACAAACAATAAAAACTCTTCCCAATTCAATTATGACTCGCAATCAATTTACAAACATCTTGTATACTTGTTTTGTTAATCAGAAGGAGCAGCGTAATGCTAAAGAGGCGGGTGGGAGCTACACCCCGGTCCTGACCGAGCAGGAAGTGTACGCTGAGGTGGCCCAACTCTTCAAAAACCAGGAAGATTTGCTCTCAGAGTTCGGGCAGTTCCTGCCAGATGCCAACAGCTCTGTGGTGAGTTTGATTGTGTCTGACTCCGCCCACTAGATTGATACCTTACTCTGAATTTAAATTCAAAATGTTTTGAACATTCTATAGGGAATGCATTGACGTCACTTTCCCGCCGGAACAACTTCCCTCAGCCTGACTGAGTGGCAAAAGATCTGCTGCGTGACTGGATTTAATAGGGGAAACTGCGAAAATGCGACTAAAACTAACTATTTTCATAAATTTAAACTAAAAGTTGGACTCAATATAGTGTTTCTTACTAAAACTTACTAAAGATCCAGTGATTCATGGATATTGACATGCGACCAGGAATCGTGTTGCCTGACATTTATGTTTGCCTGATTTCGACACCGGGGAAATAAAAGCAATATAGATCTAAACATAAAGCAAATTTGCCTGTGAACGCTTTATATAAATACAATATAGGTAGGTCTAAATCCAGGTGATCACTTATATCAGTGTTATATATATATATATATATATATATATATAGCCTATATATCATCATATCATCATATTTTTTGGTCCGTGTTTATTAAAAAAACATCCAATAATGCAGAATATGCAATGATAAATATTTAATTGATGAGTTGTTAATATATATAACAATAAATATATGGGTATGGTTTTACAGTTAAATTTAGCATATTGACACAAAATGCTAACTGCAGATCCACCTTTCGCTGACTGGAGTCCAGTTGTTTCTGTGAATTGCATCGATCCATTTGCTCTTCTTTCTATAGCAGTCTGTAAAAATATACCTGAGATTTTTTGTCAAATCTAGTTGTACAGTCAATCGCAAAGCTCTTTCCCACTTTATATGTGTTGTGTTTGATTTTCGCGGCATTCACGCTAATAACAAATACAGCCGCTCACTCTTTTTGCCACTCACTGTGAGTAACTGCAGGCACTCCGGCTGACGGTGATGTCACGCGCATACCCTCTATAACGGACTGTCACTTATTTTTATTTTTTATTTATTTTTTAAATATGTCTGTATAGTTTTTATTACTATTCCGTTTGAGTTATTTTAGTGCAAATGAAACTAAATTAAAATGGGATTTTTTTTTTTCTTTTTTGGCAATTGTTTCCCTGGCTAAAATTTTATTTTAGTTAACGGAAAATAGATTTTTTTTTTTTATGGTTTTAGTTGATCTATAATAGCTCTGCTTTGAACTTTAGCTGCTGGGGAAGACTGCAGCGGAGAAGGCCGAAGCCATGCGTAATGATCCCGGTGGAACGGTCAAAAAACCGCAGCTCAATAACAAGCAGCGGCCCAATCAGAACGGCTGCCAGAAATACAAACATCCGACTACAGCCGTCACCCCACCTGTGAAGGTACCACTCCATGGAAATACATTTAATCTATACTGAATGATTTTCATTGTTTTTGGGATGTCACCCTTTTTGCTTACTGATATAACTTAAAGGGTTAGTTCACATTGAAATTAATTTTTGGTATGTTTTATCTTACCTCAAGGGCATCCAAAATGTAGGTGTCTTTGTTTCCACAGTAGTTTCAATTTTGACATTTTCAGTCAAACCGTTCTTGTCTGGCAGTCATATAATGGAGGTCTATGGTCACCACCTCAAAGAGCATGCACAGAGAAGTCCAAATTAAACATTATTTAATGACTCGTAAATGTAAGTACACATTGATGGCCTAAGACACGAAACGAGCGGTTTGTGTGAGAAAACGAACAGTATTTATTAGAGTTGAGCCGGATACTCGGCTGAAACGAGTATCCGGTACGGATAAAGCACTTTTGTCGAGTACGAATATTATACGAGTAATTCGAGTCAATATCTGTGCTCGGATAAAAAAAAAAAAAAAGTTATGTTGAGATTAAGGCTGAGCGATATATCAATATAAAGAATATATATATTTTTAAATGTGATATGTAATTAAACCATATTGCATATCGATATAGGCTATTCAGGTTTGCGCTGTGATCCTTGCAAGCTGCTGAGTGCTGATCCAGAGCTCTCTGCACTGCTCCCCGCGCCCCAGCCACTCCTTTTCCACTTTGCGTGCTTGATTAAAGCATGTTATGTTATGAAATAAAGTCTTTCACCTCAGCAAAACGGACTTTCTGTCCTGTCACCCGTTATACTGTAACGTTAGTCGTAACGCACACTCAATTGCACGCGCAAATGCGGTGGCGCGCGCTGGATCGCCTCTGTATATAAAGTGCAAAAGAAACTAGGCTATACGAGCATGCAACACCGTTACGTTGTAAATTACACGAAATAAAAGCAATGCAGTTATGATTTTCATTCTATTCACCAGAGGAGTTTCCATGTTTCATAAACAGTTCTTGTTAGTATTGTGTATTCACTATTCACCATAGTAACTGTCGTTTCTATATTAACCCCTTAATGCCCCTATTTTTCTTTGTGTTATTTTTTATATTTTTTTAAATGACTGTAATGGCTCATACCAACGTTGTATTAACAAAATAAATAAACCAATTAATAAATCACAATTACAATTCCAAGGGAATAATCTGCAATGAAGATTTTTGTCATAATCATGCAGCCCTAAGGTGAAGAAACCTGTTTATTATTTATTCATTTGGTTTGGCAAATGTTCAAGTTTCAATAAAACTACTTGTGACATGTCATATTTGGCTTTGACTGAACATTTGCTCTCACTTTGCAGAAAAAATATCGGGATATATTTTGTACATCGAAATTCAGCCTAAATATATCGGGATATGACTTTTGGCCCATATCACCCAGCCGTAGTTGAGATGAAAACTCTTGTTCATTACATTTTACTTTATAATTGCAGCCACTTGTGTTGTATTAATTGTTGCAAAACTTGTTTTGTAGTTCGTTTGTTATCATGATCAAAACTATTGATCTGAAGCTCAATGCTGATGCTGTCATGTAAATAGTTTTATTTCTTATCAGCAAAAAATATAGCAATTTCAGATCAACCCATATCAATTGCATGCTTAAAATAACATACCGGTTAAAGCCCCGCCCATTTCAAGACTACCCGACCCACTTCCGGGTTTAGGCCCCGCCCAGTCCGAGTACAGATACAGATACAGATAATTCATATGGTTAACAGATACAGATACAGATAATGCTGTACTCGCTCATCCCTAGTATTTATATCGTTTTTACCTCTTGTAACCACAATTTGGACTTCTCTGAGCATGCTCTTTGAGGTGGTGACCATAGACCTCCATTATATGACTGACAGACAAGAACGGTTTGACCTAAAAAATATAAAAATTGAAACTACTGTGGAAACAAAGACACCTACATCTTGGATGCCCTTGAGGTAAGATAAAACATACCAAAAATTAATTTCAAAGTGAACTATCCCTTTAAGTGTTATAACTTTCTTGATTTCTCAATTTATTCCCCCCCTTTTTTTTTTTTTAGAAAAAGCTCAAGTTAATGAACATGAAAGATTCATTGGTGACTGAGGCTGGCAAACACAGTGGAGGAACAGAATCTCTTTTCTTTGACAAAGTGAGTTGCTCTGGTTTAATGCAGTGATGTTGATTTAATAAGCAGGTCCTTTTATCTCCAAAGTTAACATTTCCGATGGTGACTGACATTATTTATCTGTTCTTAGGTGCGGAAAGCTTTGCGAAGTGCTGAAGCCTATGACAACTTCCTCCGGTGCCTAATCATTTTTAATGAGGAAATAATTTCTCGTGCTGAGCTGGTTCAGCTTGTGGTTCCATTCCTGGGGTAAGTTCGGTTTAAAGTGCAGTTTAATTGTATGTGGTGTTTTATTTATTTATTTATTCATTTATACATTACGGCCCTCAAGTGTTTTTCCCTCAGGTCTCGCCATTTCCGAAAACAAACATTATTTTTGTTTTAATTTTAACAAAGCTTCCTCCAGCAGTTATTTTGCAGTATAGAGTTTGTGTGATTCTTGGCAATAATTATCCTTTTTTCCCCCAGCAAATTTCCTGAGCTGTTCACTTGGTTTAAGAACTTCCTTGGATATAAGGAGATGTCTCACTTGGAGCCGTACCCGAAAGAACGAGCCACTGAAGGAATTGCCATGGAAATTGACTACGCTTCATGCAAGCGTCTGGGCTCTAGTTACCGAGCTTTACCCAAGAGCTACCAGCTGCCCAAATGTACCGGGAGAACATCTCTCTGTAGAGAGGTATGACAGCCGAAACCCATCATCTCCCTAGAGTCACTTGCAAGTCATCAGATGCCATTTTATTATATCCCACTGAATATTGTTTAGCTCAGAAATGCATCATATTATGCATATTTTTTGAGGAAACTCTTCATTTACGCTGGTTCTTTGTGGATTTATCAGGTGCTGAATAATACCTGGGTTTCTTTCCCCTCCTGGTCCGAGGACTCTACCTTTGTGAGCTCCAAGAAGACTCAGTATGAAGAACACATGTACAGGTGTGAGGACGAGCGATTCGAGGTGAGACTTCCACACACAAGGCAGGGCTTTGCAGCGTGCGGCCATGAGGAAAAAATATTATTTTCGCATGCGATTCATTTTTGTCCAGCTTTAACGTGTTAAAGTATTTAACGCAACATCCGTTCTTTCTGTCATCCTTTAGCTAGGATTATGATCACGCTCTTATTGACGCAAATGCTTTAAACCACTCGTGCGCGACCAGACAAAAGAGAACGCGATGTCAGTGAATGTCCTCCTGACACACACACACACAACACAGAAAGACGCTCGCCAGTATCGAGCTCTCTTTGGCGCTTGAACGAACAATAACATACAAATTTATGCCAAAATGTCCGTTTTTTTTCGAGTATCCTCACAAGAAATCCTCATTTAAAGTCTTAAATGAGTTAAATAAAATCTTAAATGAAAGTAATGAGAGAATGAGATGCATGAGATCCTGTCAGCAGCAGCAGATCTTAAAGTGACAGGAACCATTAATTCTGTATGTCAGTAAAGTTAACCTAGAAAATTACTAGCTATTATTAGCTTTGTGGATTAATCTATATTTCATTTATAATTTATGCAGTGCGGACTGTTTTATATACGTATTCAGTTTCTGTATGGTACTGGTAAATTACATTTATTATAGGCTTAAGTGAGGATTGTTTTAAGTTCACTTCAATTAAAAGTTTTTATATTTTTTAAAGCCTGAAATTTAAAATTTGAGGTAAAATCATTTTCATCAAGACATCAGTAGCTATATTATAAGTGATACTGGCTTTCATTCATAAAGAGATGGCATTTAAGATACAGCTGTAATACTTGAAAATAAATGGTGCCATTGAAGATAAGTCCGTCTGCCTCCCCCGAAAAAAAAAAAGTTCTGTTTTGGACGAAATTCAACATAACAATTTCTCCAACAGATCACAGTTGGTGTAAAAATCTTGATTCTAGGTCAAACGGTCTAGGAGTTATGGGCAATTTAGTATTTTTGGTTGCTGTAGCGCCACCTATGGGCCAATATAGCTCATAATTTGATAACCTCTCCTCGATTTTTGTACTACCATCTAACAAAGTTTCAGAGCTTCCAATTTTTTTCACTAACCCTTGCAGAAGGTTATCGGTTCTGCATCGTTAAAAAAATATATATATAATTTTTTCTCTGCGTAATTCTTGCTAATGATGTCGTTGACTCCTCTCTCTAGCTGGATGTCGTCTTGGAAACCAACCTGGCCACCATTCGTGTTCTGGAGGCGGTTCAGAAGAAGCTTTCTCGAATGTCTGCAGAAGAGCAGGCGAAATTTCGACTGGACAACACTCTGGGCGGCGGCTCTGAGATCATCCACAGGAAAGCCATCCAGAGGATATATGGAGACAAAGCTCTGGACATCATCGATGGACTGAAGAAGAATCCGGCCGTGTCTGTTCCCATCGTACTCAAGAGGTCAGAGAGAATAAACGCTATGAGCATCCGTCCAAAGGGCTACATTACTCCTGTTTCAGAGTGTTGTTTGTGCAGAAAGTAGTTAAGAAATATATTATATTGTATTATCAAAAAACGTGTGGTTGGCCATTTTTATTTTATTTTCACTAATTTGTTTTATGAAACTGCCCCAGCACTTAGTAGTAGTGGGTTTGTGTTTTTACATTGGATTTATTTTATTTTTAGGCCAGTTTGGGGGTTTTCAAACATACATTAGTGGTTGACCAATTTTTTTTTTACCAATATTTCCGGTATAAAGAAACAGCACATTTTAGCTATTAAAGTTTTTTTATTGTTTTGTTTTTCCAATTATTTGAACAAATATTACATGTCCGTCTCAGGCTAAAGCTGAAGGAGGAAGAGTGGCGTGAAGCTCAAAGGGGTTTTAACAAGATCTGGAGAGAGCAGAATGAAAAATATTACCTGAAATCTCTGGACCATCAGGGCATTAACTTCAAGCAGAACGACACTAAGGTGCTGCGCTCTAAAACGCTTCTCAACGAGATCGAGAGCATCTTTGATGAGGTGAGATGCTCTTTATCCTCTAGAGGAATTTAAAAGTGTTTGTTTCTCTCAGAGAGACGAGTTTCGAGCACATGGTTGATGGTTGTGTGTGTTTAGCGGCAGGAACAGGCTTCGGAAGACAACAACACATCTGTTAGCGGGCCTCAGCTGACCGTGACCTACGAGGACCGTCAGATTCTAGAGGACGCGGCCGCGCTCATCATCCACCACGTGAAACGCCAGAGCAGTATCAACAAAGAGGACAAGCACAAGATTAAGCAGATCATCTACCACTTCATCCCCGACATGCTGTTCTCCCAGCGAGGGGTGTTGTCCGATGCCGAGGAAGAGGACGACGAGGAAGATATGGACCTCGACGAGGGGGCGTCGAAGAAGCACAACGGGCTGGCAGGAGGAGTTAGTGGCAGCCCGACGAAGACCAAACTGCTGTTCAGCACGTCCACGGCTCAGCGGCTTCGCTCCTGCGAGGACGCGTATAATCTGTTCTATGTGAATAACAACTGGTACATCTTTGTCCGGCTGCACCACACCCTGTGCTCGCGTCTGCTGCGGCTCTACGCGCAGGCCGAACGACAGATCGAAGAGGACCTGAGGGAGCGCGAGTGGGAGAGGGAAGTGCTTGGACTCAAACGAGACAAAAACGAAAACACTGCGATCCAGCTGCGTCTGAAGGAGCCCAGTGAGTAACCAAACGTTTTTTTTTTACTGCTAGCTTAACCCTCTGATGGTCCGCGGGGTTTGTTGGACCCCAAAAGACTTTTGCACAAATGAAAAAAAAAATTCTCCTTGTCCCAAATGGTATGACACTTTCTACGGCTCTCAACACTGTCTAGATCTACAAAAAAAAATGAATTGGAATGATATCTTTTTCTTTTTTTTCCTTTTTTTATTGCAAGTTAACAAAACATAATTTTTTACAAAAAATAAGAGATCAGTGAATTATGTATACATACAAAATAGAGAAAGACGTACATGGAGTACATACACGGTAGGCAGAACAAAAATAAGCAAAAGAAAAGAAAAAAAGGAAAAGAAAAACAAAGACAAAAACATTTATCTGTTTTTATGTTGGCGTGACAAAAATAGTCACACTCGTGGTCTTCGGGGTCCATTGGACACCGCACTCAAAATCGCCACAATCATCAAAATCAGAAACAACGCAGAACACATAGACAGAAATGACAGAAATAAAGTGTCACAGTTCCAACAATGCAAAAAAATAATGCTCACCACACACACACATACATTGAGGAATACATTTGTGAAACTATAAAAAATTTTCTCTTATCATTTGTAAAAAAAAATCATCCGGAACCACCACAAAAATAAATTTTGACACTGACACATTGAAAATGTACGTACACACACACACATCTTAAGACTCCCAACATTTCTCTTTGTACGTTGTTCAGGTTTGACTCTAATCATAATGTAATATTATTGAAAAACTCGTTTTGTTTTGTTTTTCTGTACAAAAAAATGCTAAACTTTGACAAAGTATTTTATTTTTGTTATAATTGTGATTTTATAATATTTAGATATGAATCCAACTTGTGAAAAGATACCTTTGGTTGGTAAAATAGCAAATAGCATATAGTGGAGCTCTATGGTCATGTAGTGGTTAAAGTGATTTTTTTTTTATTGATTTTTTTTACTGCATTTTCCAAAAAAATGGACAGAAATCTTACATTTAAACCAAGTAAAATGATCCATGTTATCCACGTGAATGAAAATTTGAAATGTGGGTCTTTTATAAATTGAATTTTACATAAAATGCTGTTTTTTTGTTTTGTTTTTTTATATTTAATTTAAATATTTATTTATGTATTATATTAAAATTAAAATTATAGTAAAATTATATTTGTAAAAAAAAATATATATATATATACATATACTATTGTTGCAAAAATCTTGTGTTGTCTTGAGCTATTTGGACTGATTTCAAGTCATTTTCGCTATCTTTCAGTGGACATAGAAGTGGAGGATTATTACTCTGCGTTTCTGGAGATGGTGCGTAATCTGCTGGATGGGAATCTGGAGGCATCTCAATACGAGGACTCTCTCCGAGAGATGTTCACCATTCATGCCTACATCGCCTTCACCTTGGACAAACTCATCCAGAACATAGTCAGACAGGTCCGTCTGCCCGAATCCATTTAGTATTGTCACGATACTGGAATTTCTAACTTCAATAGTAAACCTTGAAAAATATTGATATTCGATACCAGTAGGAAAACTGCCATATATATCGCCATACAGATCATTTTTTGATAATTTGGGTAATTGTAATAGCTTACACGTAGCACAGAGAGGTATGTGAGGAGAACTACATTTACCAAAGAAGTAAACGGTCAGTAATAAAATAAACATGGCTTTAAAGGGTTAGTTCAACCAAAAATGAAAATGACCCCATGAGTTTCTCAACCTCAAGTCATCCAAGATGTATAGGACTGTATATGACACAATCAGAGATTTATTTTAAAAATCCTGGCTCTTCCAAGCTTTATAATGGTAGTGAAAAAATACACCCATCCATCATAAATGTAATCCATACGTCTCCAGGGGGTTCATAAAGGCCTACTGAAGGGAAGCGATCTTGTGCATTTGTAGAAGAAAAATATCCATATTGAAAACTTTAGTTGCTATAATAACTAGCTTCCGGCAGGCAACCGTTTATTATTACCATTTATGAATTTATAGATGTATAATCTTTTTTTGTTTCATAAATTATTGTTTTGAAGCTGAAGGTTTTGTAAGGTACAAAATATTTTCATAGTGTAATGTGTCACAGAAAATGGATTTCTTGACGATATTAAATCCCTGATTTGTCTTTTAGAATATTTGGAGTTTAATTGCGATACTTCAAGACAAAAAATGTACTGTTGATTAAAATGCTAAATTTGAAATTACAAATGAATAGGCTTGGACTTGGTGCGTGTAAGGCAAGGACAATGGTGACACCAGAATAACAATATTCATGATTCTGAAGCTGAAATGACTGTAGATCCTTGCACGCTTTCACTGACTAGATATATTTAAAATAATCTCGGCCACTTTTTACTGGTAACATTAGACATTTGGCATTATCAGGACCCACAAATATCCCCCCATTGCATTATTATACATTATAATCAACGTTATATATAATAGTTTAATGTAGTACTGACACTAAAACTCTGAAAACTTGAACTTTTTCTCACACAGTCATTTTTATTTTGGG
>NC_142793.1:11724100-11739100 GCF_988280905.1 Pimephales promelas
CATGCATGTGTGTGTATTTATATATACAATATAATTATAGACACTACGCACACATATATTGCATAAACACAAACTATTATTTTGGATGCGATTAATCGTTTCACAGCCTTTATATATATATACACACGAAAATTAATTACATGTTTACATATTTTACAGATATTTACAGAAATCTTTTCACTTTCAGTAATGTTTTCTCACATTGCAACATCGAATCAACTCCTGGTGAACACAACTATTATTGTAATGTATTATTAATGCTCCTCGTGTTGTTAACAAAGAATGATATATTTTCTTTGTGTATTTATTTTTTGTATCAATATGGTTACAATCCTATTCAATTTTAATGTGATAAACGAGTTATGTCAAAATAATCCAAAAGTAGGCTGATTACATTACTTTAAATGTGTAATGGATTACTTACTAACTAGTTTTTGTCATGTAATGTGGAATCAGTATCTGATTCAAACTTGTAAATTGTCTACCCAGCACTATAACGCTAAATATTTTAGTGAGATGATGATGAAATAAACATTAAACACACCATTTCTATTTTTTGTGTAAAGAAAAAGTGCCATTATACATGTGACTGATATTCAGATTCATCCATTCGATGAAAAATCGTAATTAATTTTAAAAGTCAGAATTGACATAGGCTAGGCTATTAAGCTGTAATTATGCCATAGCTACTAAGTAATAATTCAATAAACTGACGTCATTATTACGACATAGATCATAATTGATATGAAACAGTCGAAATTGAGATTTTGAGATAAAAAAAAGCGAAATTATGATCTTTTTAATTAATTATGATATACCATTTTTTTTATTATGTGGCGGAAATGTGCTTCCATATCTGAAGATAGCAAGCCGTTAGCATTTGCATTCAAATCAATAACTGTATAGTTTTTACATTGCAATTTGTGTGGTTATGTAGACCTACATGAAGTATTTCTGCGAAGAAAAACTACATTACAAGAGAGAAAAATATATTTTTTTCACCTTTTGAAGAAAAAGGTGTAAAATGATTCATCAAATCCGACTGCTTTCTCAGCGGACCCCGTCCGTAGCACTGGAATGATCCGTGTGGTGTGTGTGTGTGTGTGTGTGTGTGTGTGTTAATAGGGACTAGACAGAATTGTTTTGGACAGGTGAAGGTTGATTCTTTCTCTTCGGCCCAGTCAGAGTGACCCAGATTGTTGTGACGGGCGCTCGGGCTGACAAGTGCAGAGTCTCCAGCAGAGAGAGAGAGAGAGAGAAATACAGCTTGCTTTGTCAGAGCTAGAGAGATAGACAGATACGCAGGGAACCTTCATTAGTGTGATCTGGCGTGTTTATAAGCTTATAAAACTGTCAAATAAACTCGAGTCATGCAGAGCCAAACTTCTCGTCATAACGTCTGGTCTACTTTGCTGATTATTCTGGCAGGACTGTAGTCGCTGTCTGTCTGACGACATTTTAAAGGAATAGTTCGCCCAAAAATAAAATTTTTCCCATAATTCATTCACCCTCAAACCATCCGGTTTGCTTTTTTTACCAATCCCATACCTGAGATTTTGAAGCCTAAAGAAGTGCATCCCCACCCACCATAAAAGCATATATATTTATATAAAAAGAAAGGAAATATATATATATATATATATATATATATATATATATATATATATATATATATATATATATATATATATATATATATATATATATATATATTCTGGGTACTCAAAAATATAAAATAAATCTATTGAAACGATTTTGTTCATTTAAATAAAACTTAGGCTGAATTAAAATGTAATACACATCTGAAATGTTGGCTTGGAATTAAACTAAAATAATTTTGTTGAATTAGGAAACAAACTAAAATTTAACTTGATTAAGTTCAATTATTCAATTAAATACGTAAGGATTAACAAAAAATCGTAAGCCAAAAAACCCCAGATTTTTTTATTGATGCCATGCAATCTATTGTTTGGGGTGTTCATTATTTATTTTCCTTCAACATCGAGTAATGGACTAACAGGGCCGTGCTAACCATCCGTAAACCGTACCGTAAACCCCTATGCAATTTGGGATGGATCATGGATATGCAAATCTGGATTTGGGAGAGAGAAAAAAATCTTCATAGCCGGAGCATCAAACACTGAATGGACGCGTAAAATCTTCCCATTAACTCCCTTATATGCACATCAAACAACAGCTGAGCTCTAATTGTTTCTGTTCACAGCGGTACTGGCCTCGTTTGGGCCCCCGCGGGCCCCTCGGAAGATCTGGGGGCGGTAGGGAACCCCTATACGAGCTTATAGAGCACTCAGTGTTTCCTATGAGTGTTTCTCAGAGCCCCTGTCGGCTGACCGTTCCCAACAATGAGCTCTTTCACAGAGAGAAGCATCGGAACCAATGAACATTACAGCGCACACTCGCGCGCTGGCCCGGGGCGTTCTGACTGCAGGGCCAAACTATTCTTTCGTGGTGTAGCGGGTCAGAAATCAGGCCGGTGTGGGGAGAAACTGCCGGTTTGGGAGGTTTGCGTTGTTGGGTTCCGTGAAAGTGTGTTGAAAAGAGCGGCTTGAGCTCTGGCAGCCCCGTGGCAGGAAGACTAATCGCTCCGCGTCGTCTGATGTTTTGTTGTTCGTGTCTTGGGGTTTGTTTGTGGGTGATTCACAACTTCGAGCTAAGCCAGAGAACAGTTGCAACAACAGAGTCACGACTTCCTGAGATGTTTATATTAAAGGCTGGAATTGAGCTGAACATTGAGGGTTTTATATTGGCTGAGCAGGTGTGTTGAGTTGACAGAATAAAAGTCTCACGACAGGCTGTTAGATCTATTAAAAAAAAAATTTAGTAAATGAAAAAGATGTTTGTTGACTAGCAACCCCTTTTTCAAGCCCTGGGCATTTCTCTGCCAGCCTGAGACGCTCTTTGAGTCTGGTTTGGTATAGTTGTCCCAGTTTGTGATGAGCGAGACTTTATTCCTGTGATGCGGAGAGGAAGACATGAAGAGAGTCTCCATCCTGTGTTTCTCATCGCAGTGATTGCCTCATCCATCAGCTTTGATCTAACTGCAGCCACGGGCCAAAACAGCTCCATCTCTCCCACACACTCGTCCTCACACACAGCCTGATCCTTAATCATGTGGAACGGGTGTAAAGTCAGAAGTTTTAACTTAACTTCTCAACATCTATCTATCTATCTATCTATCTATCTATCTATCTATCTATCTATCTATCTATCTATCTATCTATCTATCTATCTATCTATCTATCTATCTATCTATCTATCTATCTATCTATCTGTCTGTATGTCTGTCTGTCTGTCTGTCTGTCTGTCATCTATCTATCTGTCTATCTGTCGTCTGTGTCGTCTATCTTTCTGTCTGTCTTCTGACTATATGCTTGCCTCTGTCTCTCTATCTGTCTGTCTCTGTTAAGTGAGTTTAACTTAACTTCTCAACTTCTGTCTGTCTGTCTGTCTATCTGTGTCTGTCTGTCTGTCTGTCTACATATGTTGTCTGTCTGTCTGTCTGTCTGTCTGTCTGTCTGTCTGTCTATCTATCTATCTGTCTGTCTGTCTGTCTGTCTATCTATCTGTCTCTCTGTTGTCTACATATGTCGTCTATCTATCTGTCTGTCCGTCCGTCCGTCCGTCCGTCCGTCCGTCCGTCCGTCTGTCTGTCTATCTATCTATCTATCTATCTATCTATCTATCTGTCTATCTGTCGTCTGTGTCGTCTATCTTTCTGTCTGTCGTCTGACTATATGCTTGCCTCTGTCTCCCTATCTGTCTGTCTCTGTCATATGTCTGCCTCTGTCTAACTATCTCTCTATCTGTCTGCTGTCTCTATCGGCCTGTCTATCTGTATGTCATCGATCTATCTGTCTGTCTTTTGTCTGTCTGTCTATCTATCTTTATCAGTCTGTTTGTTTGTCTGTCATCTGTCTATATATTATCTGTCTCTGTCGTCTATCTGACTATATGTCTGTCTCTGTCTATCAGTCTCTGTCTGTTTGTCTTTTGTCTGTCTGTCTGTCTGTCTATCATTTATCTGACTACATGTCTGTCTCTGTCTATCAGTCTATCTATCTGTCTTGTCTGTCTGACGTCTGTCTATCTGTTTTTGTGTTATCTGTCTGTCTATCTGTCGTTTGTCTGACTACATGTCTGTCTGTATCTGTTTGTCTGTCTATCTATCTATTCAATTTCAATTTTTCAATTTCAATTTAAATTGCTTTATTGGCATGACTGTACATATTACAATATTGCCAAAGCTTGTAACACATAGTATAGTGAAGACAGTAAAAATAACAAAGTATTATAACAACTTAAATTAAAATGTACAAATTAAATTAATTGCAAAAAATAACAGTGTAACAGATTATAATTTCTATGAACGTTTGATACCACAGTGTTTTGACATATATATACACACATTACTAAGGGTCACTGTGGTGGACATTAGGGAAACACACTGAGGTCACACACACACACACATTCACCTACTGTCTCTCAGGCTGTGGCACGCACACACGTATCTGGCAGTCAGTGCTGCGGTCTGTCCCTCTCCTAGTAAGATCTTTATCTGCTCTACTTCAGTCATGGCTGTAAAGTTCTGTATTAGTTTATTAAGTTTATTGAAGTAGAGGTCTCTAATCGAGCTGTATTTGTGGCAGTGGAGGAGGAAGTGTGTCTCTGTTTCGATCTCTCCTGTCCTACACTGAACACACACCCTTTGCTCTCGGGGTAGCCAGCTCTTTCTGTGTCTGCCGGTCTCGATGGCTAGACTGTGTTCACTCAGCCTGTACTTGCTCAGGATCTGTCTCTGCTTTGTGTCTCTCACACTCTGGAGATATTCCTCCATTTCATAATTTGATTTCAGATTTCGATAGAATTGTAGTTTACTTTGTGTTTTGGTTTCCTGATCCCAATGTTCCAGATATGTATTTTTAGACTGTTTAGTAATTTGGTTTATTCTGATGTGTGTGTGAGGAGCAGTGCTGGTCTGAGACTGGTGAGTGTTAGTAGGGTTAGTCGAGTTAGTGAGTCTCAGGACCAGCTGACTGAGAAGACTCTTTTCGGGGTTCAGTTCTTGGGTCTGTAATGCTTTAAAATGTAGCGATTCTGTGGGACTTGATTTTAGATGCATCCAGAATTTGAGGGATCTTTTTTGCATATTAATAATCAATGGGAATCGGCCTAATTCTGCCCTACACGCGTTATTGGGTGTTTTCCTTTGTAGTTTTAGTATCATTTTGCAGAATTCTGTGTGTAGGGCTTCTGTTGGATGTCTGTCCCATCTAGTGTAGCTCTGATCACTGAGTGGACCCCACACCTCACTTCCATACAGCGCAATGGGCTGAATCACACTATCAAAGATTTTACACCAGATTGGAATCGGTAATTCAGAGTTTTGGAATTTCTTCTTAATGGCGTATAGAGCTCTGCGAGCTTTATCTTTAAGAGCATTCACTGCCAGACTGAAACTCCCCGATGCAGTGATGACCAGGCCGAGGTAAGTGTACTGCATCGTGTGCTCTAGGCCGGTGCTGCCTAGACTGAACTGGTATCTGTGTTCCTGACATCTGGGCTTCTTCTGAAAGACCATAATGTTGGTCTTTTTGAGGTTGACTGCCAGGGCCCAGTTCTGGCAGTAGTTGTGCAGCAGGTCCAGGTGCTGCTGTAGTCCCTGTGCAGTGGGTGACAGCAGCACCAGGTCGTCTGCGTACAGCAAGAGCTTGATGCTCCTGTCCTGTAGGGTGAGTCCAGGGCCTGTAGACTGCTCCAACTGCACCGCTAGTTCATTAATGTAGATGTTGAACAGCGTTGGACTCAGGCTACAGCCCTGCCGCACTCCTCTCTTTTGGGTAAAGAATTTTGTATGTTTGTTGCCAATTCGAATTGCACATTTGTTGTTCGAATACATTGATTTTATAATGTCATAGACTTTACCCCCTACACCGCTTTGTAAAAGTTTGTAATATAATCCGTTGTGCCAAATAGAATCAAATGCTTTTTTGAAATCGACAAAGCATGCAAATATTTTTCCGTTTTTGGTCTGTTTTACGTGTTTATTGATTAGGGTGTGTAGGGTGTAAATGTGGTCAGTAGTTCTGTGTTTTGGAATGAAGCCAATCTGACTCGGGCTCAGGACATTGTGTTCGTTAAGGAAGCTTACAATTCTATTGTTTAAAATACTGCTAAATAACTTCCCCAGATTACTGCTCACACAAATGCCTCTGAAATTATTAGGGTCTAATTTATTTCCACTCTTGTGAATTGGGGTAATAAGTCCTTGGCTCCAGATGTCAGGAAAACAGCCTGAACGGAGTACGATGTTGAACAGTTTGAGCAGCGCCGCCTGCAGCTCCGGTGTGCTGTGTTTCAGCATCTCACCTAGAATGCTGTCAGGACCACAAGATTTATTTCCTTTTAGGCTTTTGAGTTTGTTTGCCAATTCTTCCTGTGTAATTGGGAAGTCAAGTGGATTTTGATTATTTTTAATTGTCTCTTCATAAGTTTGTAGATTTAGTTTGATCCGATTATAATTGTCATTGAGTTGTTTTGATGGGATTTCTCTGTATAAGTTTTCAAAATGATTTGTCCAAATTTCTCCATCTTGTATTGGTAGGTCTTGTGGTTTAGCGGTGCTCAGATTATTCCACATATCCCAGAACTGATTCTGATTTATTGAGTGTTCTAATTCTTCTATATTTTTGGTCAGATGGTGTTGCTTCTTCACTCTAATTGTGTCTTTATATATTTTTAGTTTTGAAAAGTATTCAGTTCTTAAGTCAGTGTTGTTTGGTTCTTTATGTTTCAGATTTGATAATTTTCTAAGTTGTTTTCTCAATGTTTTGCAGTCTGAGTCAAACCATTTTTCATCTTTTGGAGTATTTTTTGTGTATTTTTTGCCTTTCTTTTTCAATTCACTTTTCTGTGCTGCTTTATTAAATATGTTATTGATTTCATTTGTAGCCGAATTAACACCATCTTTAGTTGTTTCGAATTTCTTAGTAATAAATGTGTTTATTTGATTTTTTAGTTCTTCAGAACTGAGGGCTTGGACAAACTTGTCTGTGCTGTCCGGAGCCCATTTGTATCTTTGCTGGACCTGATACATTCGGCAGGTTTCCAGTCTGTTTTGTTCTGGTGTGTGACGCGTTTTGATATAAATGTTAGTTTGGTTATGGTCAGAAAGCGGAGTTTGCTGTTTGACAGTGAATGCATTGAAGGAGGATGGGTCCATGTCAGTGATGGCGTAGTCAACTACACTAGCTCCAAGACCTGAACAACACGTGAACCTCCCTAAAGAGTCCCCTCGGATCCTGCCGTTGAGTATGTACAGGCCTGAGTCTCGGCAGAGCTGCACCAGCTCTCTACCAGTTTTATTTACTGTCTGGTCCAGGTTGTTTCTCGGTGGAAGCTATCTATCTATCTATCTATCTATCTATCTATCTATCTATCTATCTATCTATCTATCTATCTATCTATCTATCTATCTATCTATCTATCTATCTATCTATCTATCTATCTATCTATCTATCTATCTATCTATATATCTGTCTGTCTGTCTGTCTGTCTATCTGTCTGTCTGTCGTTTATCTGACTACATGTCTGTCTCTGTCTCTCCATCAGTCTCTATCTGTCTGTCTGACATCTGTCTGTCTGTCGTCTATCCGACTATGTCTCTGTCTGTCTACGAAAGTCCTCTATAGCGCACAGCTTTAAACTTAAACTATAATGGGATCCTTCACGTTGTGTTGAATCGTCTGCTTGCAGTGTACACAGCTTTGTTGATCATAACGTGTGCATTCTAATTTTGTTCCGTGCTTCATCGCCCACTCTCAGTGTAGACGGGGTGTTTAGCACCACCTCATTGTCCGGATTTAGGGTTTTAAAACCACCTCTTTGTCTGTGCATTTGGATTTCCGTTCTCTTTTGGGAAATTCATATAATAGGTTTCCCTGAACATGACACCCGCTAAATCTGATCACACAGTTCAGCACCACGTCCCTTAAAGAGTGGAACCGTCTGCTGTTTATCTGTGTCTGCCACCCGCCGGAGTCTGACCGCGGGACACAATCTGTGTCTAATGAGCTAAACCACCGTCTCTCTGCGGAAGCCTCGGGAAAATAATGCTTCAGCAAAGAATTCTCTTCTCGTTCAGGACTGTTTTCACTACAGGGTTCTTGAGTTGATCTTACGGCTTTTTGGAGATCTTGATAGGTTCTTCAAAACAGTGTTTTGCTTTACTTTAAAGCTACACTGTGTAACTCTGAGTTTATACTTAGCTAAAAACACTTAGTTCTTTCAAAAATATATGTGCTCATTAATGTATATTTACTTCGTTCAAGTAATAAAGTATTCTCGTGAGTGTATAATATGCCATTGAAAATACATACGGGTAAGGGGTTCTAATGTCGGTCGCCATGTTGCCCCTCCATCTTGAAAGTACATTAGCCAAAGAGGGACATACCCGTTAACTCAAGCTTCGCCTTTCCCGTTTACGTTTGAGTTAACACTCATGGACGAGGTCGAACTGGAAGCCATGTTAATCTTGGACTACATTGGCCACCGTAGGAGTTAAAACGAAATGAGAGGAACAGAAACTAATATTCACTGGATGGTCATATACCTTTTCACCCCTAGATGGGGGTAAAAATCACACAGTGTTGATTCTTTGTTGATTTTGAAAGTTTTTTTTATGACAGATCTCTAAAAATATGACACAGAAAGAGTTTGGTTCCATTTTTATTACTGTTTTTGTTTGCAATACACATATCTGTGCGAGAAATGGACAAAGAGAGCAGAACAAACAGAATGACGATTAAAGGGATACTTCACCTCTGGAAAGATGAATTTGTATAAAAAAAATAATTCATTTATGTAGAAGAAATGTGAAATTATTTTTGAATTTGGAGCTTTCTAGACTGAGAAAAGCCAGAAAATGTATTTTTGGCTTATGTGGATAAAAGACAACAACTCCCAGAATACACTTGCCTAGGAGGCCACGCCTACCGGTAACACAGCACTGTCGTTAAACAACAAGTCTAGGCTAGTCTAGTGAGTCTCCGTGATGAGTCTGCCCAAAAATGTGTTTCGAGATCGCCCAAAATGTCCGGGATTCGGCTTTTGCGTTCTACAGTCGCCATTCATCATGTTTACTGTGGCGAGCGGGACAAGTGAGGGCCGCGGTAGAACGACGCGAGGCCGGTGGCGGGATTACCGATGAGCGACACCTGTGAGACGCACCGGTCTCGTATCTCTCACAGACGAGCGGGAATTTTCTTAGCAATGTTAAAACACACATCACTTGTTTAGCGTTCATGTAAACACTACATTCAGATTCACCAATCGAATGAATTCAGTTAGATTAAAACAAAAGCTGTGCATGTAAACAATGAATGGCGACTGCAGAAAGCAAAAGCTGAATCCCGGACATCGACGACCGGACATGTCCAGGAAAAAGAGGACGGTAACCCCTATAAAGTTTTCTCCACAGAACAAGAGCCTGCTAGCTTAGTTTCCAAAAAAAGATGGCCGACACTATGTGTAATCCCAATCCTCCATAGTGCTTGTAGTCTTTATAGAAATCCCCCTATTACACTTCCTCCTACAATGACGTAAAAATTACGATTTTTGCATCATTGTGGGAGGAAGTGAAAATAGCAGATCTCTCTCGTCTCAGGGGAAAATGAGAGCGTTGCACGACCATTCAACAGTATAACTGGGTTTCTAACAACGGAAATCTTAATGCAAATGGGTGGAGTGTCCCTTTAAAGTAATGGATTGAGAAATGAAATCCCACAATGCACTGCACAGATACATGTTCACTGCCTGACATGCGATGTAAGGTTCTGGTTTGTTGGGATGCGGGAATGCTTGGTTTCATTTGTCACGGTCGCCATCGCCGCCTCATTCTCGTACGTAAATCCGCGTGCAAACCACGTCATCGGCCCCAAAGATCTGAGAATGAGAGACAGGAAGAAAGAAATTTGCCTGTTAATCTGAAGCTCTTGCCGAGCATCCTGCAGTTAACCTCCATTATGTTGTGTTTATGAAATAAAGACAATCAGAGCCGTCCATAATCCCTTTTGTGCTTTATTTTGGACTAAGCAAAACAAAGCACGTATATATCTTATGGAAATGTGTCCTAGATTCGCAGCGAAATGCCAAAGACAATGAGTGCTGCATTCTGGGATTGTTGTTCTTCAGACTTCAAGCTCTGAATTCACTTAGCAAGGCGTGAGAAATGTCAAGCGGCCTGACTGTCAGATTTAAAATCTATTTGGGTCAGACCTGCATTTGTTTTGGACAGTCCTTCACATTCCTGTGTTCAGCTTGAATAAGTGTCTGACAATCGCTCTCAGGGGTCAGCCCGCCGTCAGGAGCGCCATGTCCTGGAACGCATTCAGGACGCTCTTGTTTTATTGTTGAATTTGGATCATATGGGCGTTTCTTCGACTGTCAGCACTTTCGGCCCTGTGGACTTTTAGAAAGTACTTTTTTCACACTCGCGCAAGTTTTTTGAACTTGACTTCCAATAATGTCCAAGTGTGGACATGCATCACAGGAGAGACATGGACTATCTTTTCTGAACGTCATGAATATTGTCATCGTTTGAAAGCATTATGTGGTGGATATGACATTTTAAACATGTTTGGAATCAAATGGCCATGACCCTTTTGTCTTGCAATGGCTTACTTTATATCAAGCATGTGCTATACATTCTTAATGAACATGACTTAATATTTTTTATTTTAATTGAAAGATATTTTAAGGTTTTTGAATTAAGTCTCTTATGTTCACAAAGGATGCATTTATTTGATCAAAAATACAGTGAATTTTTTTGAAATTCTAATTGTAATTTAAAAGAACTGTTTTCTATTTGAATGTATTTTAAAATTTAATTTATTCCAGTGATTCAAAGCTGAATTTTTAGCATCATTACTATGATCAGTGTCACATGATCATTCAGAAATCATTCTCAGATGCTGATTTGCTGCTCAAGAAACATTTCTGATTATTATCAATGTTGAAAACAGTTGTGCCGCTTCATTTTTTTTATTTTTTTTTTATATTTCATATTTTATTTTTGTGGAAACCGTGATATATATATATATATATGATATATATATATGTATATATATATATATATATATATATATATATATATATATATATACTGTAGGCTATATATATATATATGATATATATATATATATATATATATACTGTAGGCTATATATATATATATATATATATATATAACAGGCTTCAAACCTTTGAACAGTAGTTTACTGTATTAATATTATATATATATATATATATATATATATATACTGTAGGCTATGATAATTACCTATTAATTGTTATTTAAGTGAAATTACTGAACTTCAATATACAAGTTTGATAAAAATCATCATTAATGAAGAACATTTCAAATGACATTTAGAGGCTTTTGCATCTGAACTCTTCATATATATATATATATATATATATATATATATATATATATATATATATATATATATAGTGTAAAACAATAACATACTTTTATCATTTTTTTAAACATTGTATTTCTCAAGCGTGACCATTCAACCCTGCAACCAAAGATATTGTAAGAATTATTTTTTTAAAAAGAGTTTTTTTCCCATGTTTTGTTTTATACATTTTAAAATGATTTTATCGATTTTTGGTAACAGGATACAGGATTGTCCCTGAAGACAAAAAAAAAAAAAAAAAAAATTCTGAAGCACCTTTTTCTGACCATTCTTTGAAAAAACAAAAACAAATTTGTTTTAGGCCCTATTGAACCCTTTGGTGGACAAAACTTTCTGTAAAGGACACCCAGAGTGTGTGTGTGTGTGTGTCACATGAGACAGAAGTGAGAAAACAGCCTGATCGATTCACTCCATTAAACATCTCACACCCACCATCTCTCTCTCTCTCTCTCTCTCTCTCTCTCTCTCTCTCTCTCTCTCTCTCTCTCTCTCTCTCTCTCTCTCTCTTTCTCTCGCTGTCTTAATGTTAAGCTATATTGAAAATAAATCCATAGTCTGTTTCCTGTCTGAAGTCATAAAATATGATCTCAGTCAGTGAGCTCTCATACAAACACTGTTCAATCATATTAAAATAACATTATCCAGCCCCTTCTGTCTGGAGAAGTGAACACCAGAAACAATTTCTCCCTTTGCAGTCTTCCTTCATGTCCAACATAGTAGACAAAGCTTTGAGAAATTATAGTCCATTCAAGTGTCCAGTGTGTTCAGGGATATGGTGTGTTTGTGTATCTCTCACCAAGATCAGTTCGTCTCCGCGCAGCTCTCTACTCCAGAATGTAACGGGTCCGTCTCGATCCACCAGCGTCTGTTTGCAGTACATTTTATTCTCCGTCTCCCATGAGGCCACACTCTGCAGACCGAAATTAAATTGTTATAATAACCTACACTGTAAAAAAAAATAATTTTCAAAATTTGTTATCACAACATTTTTTTGCTTTTGTTAAATCAACTTAAATCATTTATTTAGTTCAGATAACTTATTATTTTGGGTTTCTGATGATTAAATTAATCTCCTTCATTGTATTAACTCACTTTTTCCAGTTCAATCAACTTAAAATTTTAAGGCAACCAGGTTACTTACTTTTTTAAGTTAAACCAACAATATTTTTTTACAGTGTATAATTTATCTACTGATCCGCTAACCGCAAACAGAAGTCAATGAGTTTGAAAACAGACTGATTCCTAAAGGAATCATTCACACTGATTTTGGCAATCAGATCAACCAATTCATTGATTTGAGTCAAAAACAATGATTTGTGAATTCATGAATCGGACTTACATTTTTGTCATTGAGATTTGGGTGTGTATGAAGGGCCACAGATACATGAAAAGTGTCAGAGAACTGCAGCAAAACCGCATCTGTGCCTCTCTCTCTCTCTCTCTCTCTCTCTCTCTCTCTCTCTCTCTCTCTCTCTCTCTCTCTCTCTCTCTCTCTCTGGCCTCAGGCAGTGTCTTTAAACTAATTTATGCAGCTTGATCTAAAATCCCTTTAAAATGAGACAGTGTACAGCAGCCCGACACACTCATTCATCTGGCCGAGACTAAAAACTCTGACAGCAGGGACACACACATCTTTGGTTACAATCTATAATGCCAAAGACTTTATATGTCTTCTCACACACACATGCATATCTTCGGCTACAATATATAATAACAAAGACCCCCATATCTCTTACAGGGATTAACTGGGATGTAGAGTAAAGCGAAATCCACTGCTGTTTAGGCTAATAAAATAGTGATTGACACTAATCTGAATGTTTGGGACAGTATATGACACTTTTATCGTCTATATGTTGGCTGTGGTGACTTTGGGATGTGGTGAGAAATTTTCAGTGTGGAAAAAGACGTTTTTCCACCCTATAGCTCAACTTTGATCATTGTGACTTTTTATCTCACAATTCTGACTTTTTCTTCAATCTCGAAATCTCAAATCTCGAAATTCTAACTTATTTTCTCAGAATTGTGAGATATAAACTCACAATTGTGTGTTATAGGCCTAAAGTCCAATTCTGAAATGGGGAAAAAGGCAGACTTTGTTCGGAGAATCGATTCGTGAGATATAGTAAACTCGCAAAGTGTGTTATAAAGTTGCGAGATAAGAACTTTTTTCAGAATTATGAATTTATACAATTAAAAAAAGAGGTCACAATTACCTTTTATTTTTCATTTAGTGGCAAAAACAAGCTGGAATAGGCCTATATTGGAAATGTATGCTGATCAAATGTAATGCATGCATGTGGCTTTGGATAAGCATCTGCCAAATGTGTATGTAAATCTAGGCAAATGAATCATAAAATCCCTCCATTCCCTCCTGAAAAAATGAATTTTGATGATGAGCGCAATCATCATCCCTTTTCCCCCCTCTCTCAGTTTAATGTGCTTTATTGGAATGACAAACAACTGTGCAGTTGAATTAGCAAAAGCATGTGCATGTTAAATAGGATCTAAACAATAAAGTAGTAAGTTAAAATTAAGGAAAATAACAGTAGAATAGTCTCTCCACCCAAAAAACAAAAGCTCCAAAAGACGATTAGCTTGGCCATCCATGATTTCTCACCGTCTCTCAGCCTCTGCCCCGTGGCAGGTGAACGGTCTGTCGCTATAGCAACCGGCCTGAAAAACGGTTGGGTTACTTCGCCCTCAACGACAACAAGACTACTGAGGTAATGCTTAAATGTCTTATTTTATATAAATGGCGTCAATAGCAATATGATAATTGACTCAAGAGTTCAATCATTCTAATTTATTATGACAGTAAACGATTATTGGCCAGTTTTTACTCATTGTTTTGCATAATGTGCGTATTTATGTGGGCAGAAAATGTTCTCACACAAAATTCCCGCCAGTTTTACAACAGGCTTGTAACGTTACGCACATAAATGTACTTACCCTCGTTCCGTAGCTACAACAGTTTGTGCTCTTTCGTGTGTGATTTAGTTTTCTTTTACTGTCTATGGATTTAGTAAGTTAGCAAAATATATAAATATTCAGAGCAGCGCCGTGACAGGCATGTAAGCGCTTTTCATTTACATCCGCTGTAAAAAGATCAAAAAGATGGTAGATAATTTTCCAACGCCCATATTGTCGGAAAGTTTTTGTCTAATGACATTTCTTGGAAAGATTTTTCCAGATTCGTCAGCAGAGCAAAATCCTAAAAACTTTAAATAAAAGTACAACCAACTCTGAACCAACCGAGGAGACGTAACGTTATGTCTATTCCTCACAGCCTCGCTTTCACTACAAACATCAAATTAAGTAAAATAAAATGTATAAAACTTATTTTAGCTAAGGCAACATTTTTAATTTTTGTTTAGTTTTATTTTAAGTCGATGAAAACGACTAAACGCATGCAGCTTTGCATATGTGTAGTTTTAGTTGGTTCTTAATTTTAATAAAAATGTTAAGTACATTTTGGTTACACTTATTTTAATTTGACATAGTT
>NC_142793.1:12044100-12171600 GCF_988280905.1 Pimephales promelas
TAGAGGAGTTGTGTGTGCTGTCCCTCTGCCTGCGCTGACCACAAGCACAGCCATTTACTCTTGATGCTCTTCCGGTACCGGACATTCATCACTGTTTTCTGTTTGTTACTTTCTTTGTCTATTTTTTTTTTTTTGGAAGACGTGGAGAGCAACTGAGGAAAATCTTCATTTTCAGAGTAGGAAGTAATACATAATTGATCTTTTTAGGGTTTTGTGGGTTGTTGCTAAATTGTTGTTATTTCCATTCTAAGTTCGTGCTAGACAGTCTCTAATTTGTTAGAGAAGTTTCTTGGGTGTTTTGAGTTGTTAATAGGGCATTGCTAGTCTGTTCTAGCCTTGGAAAACCCAGACAACTTCCGGCAAATTTAGATTTGCTTTGAAAGTTAGTCTGGCAAAGAGCTCATTCAAGCCCATTTCCAATCCGTCGAAATCAGAAACGTTGGGGCGGGCTTTACACGATGATGACAGTGCTGGGATTTTGAAGCAGATTTTGTAGCCTACATTACAATGGATGTCGCCGTCGAACATCACTCGTTTGAATCAGCTATCGCATCTGTTTTAAGTGATTTGAACGGTTCTTTTTTCTTAAAAACCTAACAAAGAATAACACTCGGAGATGTTTCTCCGCCGCTCTGCATACGTCATTTTCATCATCGCTCTGCAGAGATGTATAGTAACGAAGTAGAACTTCTTAAGTACTGTACTTAAGTACTAAAATGATGTATCTGTACTCTACTAGAGTTCTCATACTTCTATTTTTACTTCAGTAGATATTTTCGATGAATTTAATATTTTTACTTCGATTTTAATGTTCTACTAGTTACTCGTTACAATTCTAAAAATTTTACGTATCATTCGTTGTAAGTTGGCTTTCATGCTGCCTAAATCACACGCCAGTTTTAAAGGGAAATGGTATTGATTGACACACACATTGACAACTAATGCAGGGGTTGTCCTGCAATGACATTTTTTGGGCGGCCGCCAAAGCAAATTTGTATCCCGCCAAAGCGGCTTATTTGATTGCTAGTTCAAACTTTTGACTGCTTTCTTTAATAATTACATGACACAATACTTGTACTTATACTTTTAGTACTTAAGTAGTGAATTTTTAAATAAACTACTTGCAATACTTAAGTATGAAAAATGTTGAACACTTTAGTACTTCTACTTAAGTGTGGTGCTTAAAGAGCACTTGTACTTTTACTCAAGTCCAGGTTTCTAGTACTTTATACATCTCTGTCGCTCTGATTGGTTTTAGGTCTATCTGCGACGTCTCTTTGTGACGCCCCTCTGGAAATGATTTGTCTATGACGTTTTGCCAGACCATAACTTAGTTACAACTGAGAATGGTCTGGTTTTAACCAGGCTAAGTCTGTTCTGGATAGTTGCTAGAACGTTGCTTGGAAGTTTTGGGTGGTGACCCTAATTATTGCTAAGGTGTTCAGGATGGTTGCTTTGGCATAATGTGTTTTGGGTGGTTGTTTGTTTATAAGGCATGGTTAGACTATTCTTAGTTGGTTGCTAGAGCATTCCTAGGAATTGCTAAGGTGTTGTTATGGTATTTTGAGTGGTTCCTAGGGTGTTGTTTGCATGTAGGGTGTACTAGCTGGCTCAGGCTAGGCAGTAAAAAGAGCCCATGTCTAAATCATCTTCTGATTTTATACATGGTTTTGGTGCTTCTTTCAGTCTTTTTTTAAAATCTGCTAGGCAAATTATAATCCATTTTGGCAGTCAGATGCCGTTAAACATATTGTTTGCATGGATGTCTGTCCACCGAAATTGCTCTGTGCTAACAGATTTGGTTATCTTGGTATCTGTTGTGCATTAACATAATGTATTGGTGTGTGATTACAGTGGAGATCTGAAAGACGCGAATTAGACAGGAAACGACTGACTGAAAGACAAATCTTTGTTGACACTGTGATGAAAGCATCAAAGTAGTGAAATGGTGCACATTTGAACAGTGTACTTCCTGAAGTATGCGTGTAAAATTAAATAGGAATATACAGCTTTTTCAACGATCAGATTGAAAAACGCAATACATTAATCAACGTCAGACGGGCCGTTTTCCCTCTGGGACTCATTTCCTACAAGAAGCCACAAAAAAGGATCTTAGCTTGATGCTCACTTAGTAGTTCCAGTTGATTATTCTTGACTGCTCATGAAAGCGACATGCACTAATTAAACAAGATCGATTGATTTCTCTTTTTTTTCCAGGTCATATACCAAAGTCTGGAAACAAAGATGGTCAAAATTAGAAAAAAAAAAAAATCAAACGTGATATTCTCTTTTGGTGCAGTTGAGTTTAATGGTTCCCAGAGTCCTTGTGTTTCACTGACATCTGTACTTTGGATGGTTTAAAGCACTGATTAATGATATCAATGTTTGATCTGAATTGCGGCAAAATTTATTCAAGATGCTTGATTTTTCTATTGTCGCTAGCATTTATATTTTTAGCTCTAAATTTAGATTTCTTTGATTGTGAAGTCATTGATTAATTTGAAGTTAAATGACCTAGCCAAAACTAAACTTACCCTAACCCTGACTAATCCAAACCCTAAGGCTAGTGTTTACTGGGAAATCTGATGGTGTAACAGAGTTATGGGAAAGAAAATCAGTATTTCATTCATGAGAAATGTTAAAAATTAAAACTTCAATGCAGCTTGCAGTGTTGGAGAAGCTACTTTGAAAATTTTGCTAAAAGCTACTCATTATTTAAAATGAGTCAGCCGGACTGTAGTTTTAACTACTTTAAATAATGTGTTGCCTTCAGCTACATGTTAGAATCCCATGTTTTTCGTCCATGTGTATTAGCTTTGAGGCCATCTGAATAGTAGCCATTGACGTAATTTTTGTTCTCACTGTTATATGGTAGGGGGCGCTGTTACACATCTTCTTCAGTAGGTAATCTCTAGATTAAAACACAGGTGAAAAAGAAGCAATGTAAGCAAATGCATATGTAAAATAATGTGATCATCAAGTATATAAATCGAAAACTGCCTAACGTTACCAACTGAAAAGTCGACCCAGAACGAGCTATAGGACTGTGAAGCTTTGGGGTGTTGTTTTGATGGACATTTTGATCATCATTCTGAATCCGATCCAGGTGTAGTCTTAGACAAAAACACAATTTTCTCAACTTTTTGCTCAAAATGTTGCTTTTTAATGAATCTTATTCATATGTTGATAAAATAAGAATGCATGAAGCTAGAACAAAACAATTTTTTCGTTTGTTTTAAAGCTACACTGCGTGATTTTTACCCCATTTAGTGGTGAAAAGATAAATGACCATCCAGTGAATATTAGTTTCTATTCCTCTCAATTTCGATTTCGTTTTAACTCCTACGGTGGCCAATGTAGTCCAAGATTATCATGGCTTCTAGTTCGACCTCGTCCATGAGTGTTAACTCAAACGTAAACGCGAAAGGCGAAGCTTGAATTAACGGGTATGTCCCTCTTTGGCTAATGTACTTTCAAGATGGAGGGTCAACATGGCGACAGACACTAGAACCCCTTACCCGTATGTATTTTCAATGGCATATTATACACTCACGAGAATACTTTATTACTCAAACGAAGTAAATGTACATTAATGAGCACATATATTTAAGTGTTTTTAGCTAAGAATAAACTAAAAGAGTTAGGCTACACAGTGTAGCTTTAAGTGTAAAATCCTGAAATTTCCTGACCAAACTTGTTTCAACTTGGAAATACTACGTGCTACTTGCTGGAAAGATTAGCTTGTAATTATTTTGATGTAGGCTTGTGCTTAAAAAGAAGTTAGCATCGCTACTTTTAGTCCATGATTGTTAGCATTTGTAGCAGGATTTTGGTGTATATTTTAAGAGTCCCAAAAGTGATGAAGTTTACAAATGGCATGTTTGCTGTTGTGTTTATTGTAGCCGTAGCAGAACTAAATACGATGCTATTTGCAGGAAACGTGCTGTAAATTCACCAACCCAATTAAATTGGACTGTATTACAAGCTGCTGGTGAAACCGGAGCCTTATTTTAAGGCTCTCATTAATCAATGCCAAACCCCAAGGCTTACAGCAGCCTGCCTGATGCGGGACATGTAATTAACTCTTTAAACACAGGGAATAAAAATCAGGCCTGATTGCAGATACCAGTTATCCTTCCTGAGGGACTCAGACCATTAGCTTCCTAATGGGTCTTGCCCTGCAGAGGCGTAAACCATCAGCGGAACTGGCTCCGATCCAAACCGCAGGCCTCGTTACACTTCAGGAAATGAAGAATCACGTGTACACCCCTTTAGTATAATTTTTTAAATGGCTATCATCTGAAGATGATTGGCATCTCCATGACCTTGGTTAATACATTAAGGTTGTGGAATTCCAGCGGCATCCTGTTGATAGAACAGAAGGTCGTAGGAGTCTAAATGAACTGCTTGGATTGTTTGGAGTCGCACTGCGATCTACGATTAAATTTTGGTACCAAGAAAAACTCATTTGGTGCAGGTTGTGCCAGCAGCAGTTGAGTTTAGATGATGAGAGGACCAGGCGGGTATGTGGTTAAAGAGCTATTTACTGCACCATGCAATGAAACACAATGTAGAACGAGAGAGAAATGCTTAACCGTAAAATAGCCTGTGCCGTTCATTTGAGTAATCATTCGCGGGATGCGAGTTTAATGGCTTTTAATGGTCTGCTTCCTGATATCAGCTCCAATCAGCGGTCAAAGTGCTCAGCCATTCATGATCTTAGAAAAACATGATTTCCCGAAAATAGCTCCTGCGCTTTCTCCATTCGTACCTCGCCCGTGCTCCTTAACGAAATGGAAAAGTGGAAAAAGTTGAAAAAGAAAAGAAGTGGCACCACTTATTTTTGAAGGGAAACAGTTGCACTCCTCTTGCTTATTAGCTTAGAGAGAAAACAAACTGCAGAACAAATTAATGCTAACCTTAATTTCTACTTTTACAGGAGCTCTAAATAAAGGAGCCCAGATTGTCCATTAGGAGCTCTAAATAAATAAAAAAAAATAGCTCTAAATAGAAGTTGATTTTGGCAGCACTCTTGTTAAAACGAGCTTTGTGTTTCTCATTATGCTCATACGGAAGAGGTTAGCAACTCAAACCCTGTTAGCAGAATGCTAATCACTGTGAAAACTGAATGCAGTCCAGGTTGATGTGGAATTCACAAACAAGAGATGAACGGAGGTCAAATGCTATGCTCTTTTATCCCAGGTTTCTGTACAAAATATTTACATGGGGTTCTTGTAAATATGGAGGAGGGATACATACCTGTAAGACTACAGAACACATGACCTTTAATAAAGTTACCCTCATTCAGCATTCAACATGCAGTCTTCATTTCAAGAGTTTTATTTGTTGTAGCCATAGTTTTGATCCTTTTACAACATTAAGCCAATATTTCTTGTTAATTGTTTTCAGTAATTTTAGTCTGTTTTAGTAAATACAAAACGTGTATATATATATATATATATATATATATATATACCATTATGTGTTTGTGTGTGTGTGTTGTCAAATTGATTAATCGCATCTAACATAAAAGTTTGGATATGTATATATATATACAGAATGTGTGCGTGTGTGTATATGTAAGCAATAAGGTATGAGAGGCTGTGCTGTATCGTGAATAAGTAACGGATGTGCGAAGCGGAGTAACCCCAGCCGTTACTTATTCACGATACAGCACAGCCTCTCATACCTTAATGCTTTTTAAAAACGGTAAAAAAAAGCAAAAGTAAAAAAAAAAATATTAGTACAACTTACATGAAGTAAAATCACTAAAAGCCTTCCTTCCGCTAGAAAAAAATAGTCCCTGACCGTGAACAGCAACGCTCCAATGTGTAATATGGATGAAAGCTCAAATTAAAAAAACTTAGGAACTGCAGTGTTGCGCAGTGATAAATAGATTATGAGTGATTAATAATAATTTGATTTTTTTATATACAGTATATTCATGTTTCAGTATATTCATGTTTAACATTATTTGAACATTTAATCCCCAACATTTAACATGATTATTAATATTTTTTTCTGCAATATATATATATATATATATATATATATTTAAATATTGCTAGTACATTGTAATATTTAGTTTTTTCTCACTAAATATATATATATTTTCTGTTAAATGTTCTAGAATGAATGGAAGTCCCATTTGGAAAGTCAAAAAGGGCCAATCAAACACATCGCTTATAGTGTTTAAGTTCTACATAAAGGGCCGCAAAACACCCGCTAAACTCTCCAAATCAAATTAGGCTGTTCCTCAGAGATTTGAGTGGAAACACCTGGTTGGTGGATGCGGCGCGAGTGTACTGCGTGTTTTCAGGCCTCCATCTCGCTCCACATGACCGTAACAGTCATGCTAGCGATGGGACAATGCACTTTTAGACCCCTTCAGAGTTTTACACAGCACCACCGTAAAGCCACGATCTTTCCAGGATTAGTCTTTCCATGATTTAACGCTGCTCTCTCTTGACCCCTGGAATGCAGTGAATGACGGATCTATTTTCTTACATTGTTTCACCTGCTCTAAATAAAACCACATGTTGTGAGGGACCGCCTCAACGGTCTTTCAGCCGTAATGGGAAGAATATAAGAGGGGGGGGGGGGGGGGGTGGCTTCCATTAGACCAAAGCGTGACACTCAGAGGAAGACAAGGGCAGTGTGAGTTATGGGGCAGTGCCATGAAAGGAAGTCCCATCAAAATCCCAAACCCAATCAGTCTCAGGCCGTGTGCGGTTACGGAGGAATCCGATAGGTCTCTCTGTTCAGTTGTTCTCTGATTATGGCGATCGGCTGGTTTGGAACTTGTTTTCTTCATTGCTAACCTTTCACGCACACTGCTGTTGATCTCCGAGTGTTAGAGATGTTGTTCTTAATCACTGGTTTGAGATTAGCACAGTTGATTGGGGTGAGACCTTTTAAGACGCATTTTAATTCCAACAGATTGCAGACTGGAGACAGAAAACAATCACTGAGCCAAATGTGACGATTTATGTTGAAAGAGACATCATTTAATTGTAGACTGTCAAGTCAAGTAAGTTTTTATTTATATAACACATGTATAATACACATGGTTACAAAGTAGCTTATAGTCGCATTTAATAGATTAGAACTGGGCGATAATATAACTTACATGTTTGCGATGCTATAAACAATCAAGCAGTTGAGATGTGCTATAGTATTACTTTATGTGAGTACTGCTAAAACACACACACACACACACATAGTACAGTGTTTATCTTTTAATCAGTGAAGACTTGTCTCACTGAAAAAAAAAAAAAAAGTATTAAACCGGCCTTAGGTAATTGGTATTAACTGGCCAACTGATTTTATCTAATGGTATTTAAAGTGACCAGCTACTGTAAGTGCCCAAAAATATCTGAATATCAGCATGACCAGGCTGACCATTAAGCTGAGACCAAAAACAGTGTTTCTTCAGCAGTGTGGACTAGTCAACGTGTGATTTTGTTCAAAATGAATCTAACCTTGTGAACAAATCTGTAACCTTTCAAACATGCACAACTGGGAAGAACCAGAGTGTGTTTTGCTGTTGTTTTTGGGAAGCACAATGTGACTCATGTATGATTAGCCAAGCACAGGTGTCCATTTCATACTTGTGGTTTCCTATATGAATGTATGGTTCATGTTTATTCCTACGTTGAACTCTTTGGTCACATAGCACATAAAAAAGTAAAAAAAAAAAAAAAGAAAGAAAGAAAAAGAATAATAATAATTAAAGCTTTCTAGCAATTAGCAATATCAAATTAGACATAGCAGCCTTGTTATTTATGCCTGGAATTAACTGCTAAAATTGCTAAATTCATCCATTTATTAATCCAAACACTCTCATGTGCCATTTTTGATGAGTTTTCAGATAATTTAGCAATTGTGAGTGCATGTTAGGCTTCTTCTGCTGTGCAACAGTGATATCTGGTGGCTGTGTAAGTAACAACAAGATTTCCCTCACTTGCTAAAACCTGGGCCCGTATTCATGAACAATCTTAATGCAGAGTAGCTCCTAGTGTCAAAATTCTAAGAAAATTCTTAGAAATGTGGGCGTTTACTAAAAAATCCTAGTAAAGAAAAAAGTAATTCAGAAAGCGTCTTAACCCTTAAAAGAGGTCTTAAAGGGATACTCCATTTATTTTGGAAATAGGCTAATTTTATAACTCCAGAGTTAAACAGGTGGGTTTTACCGTTTTCGAATCCATTCAGCCGATTTTCTGATATTTAGAAGAATATCAGTAACCAGACAGTTTCTGGTCTCATTGACTTCCATAGTATTTTTTTTTTCCTACTATGGAAGTCAATGAGACCAGAAACTGTCTGGTTACTGATATTCTTCTAAATATCAGAAAATCAGCTGAATGGATTCGAAAACGATAAAACCCAACTGTTTAACTCTGGGGGAGTGGTAAAATGAGCCTATTTCCAAAAAAAGTGGAGTATCCCTGTAAGGTCAAAATTGTTAGGAGTACGGATGAGGATTTTTAAGAGGCTTAAAAGTTTCTTCAGCAGAGGAGAAAATGGCTGAACGATGAATAGGGAGAAGAAATGTTTTGCAGACAATGGATGACAGTGAGTTAATTAGACGGTATATATCGTGCAAGGACAGCCCGTTCTCATCCCAAGGCCGTTCTCTTTTGCCAATGTGTAGACATCCAACGCACATGGCACCCTTTAGCATCAATATGAGACGCAGATATACACTCACCTAAAGTATTATTAGGGACACCATACTAATACTGTGTTTGACCCCCTTTCGCCTTCAGAACTGCCTTAATTCTACGTGACATTGATTCAACAAGGTGCTGAAAGGATTCTTTTGAAATGTTGGCCCATATTGATAGGATAGCATCTTGCAGTTGATGGAGATTTGTGGGATGCACATCCAGGGCATGAAGCTTTAGTGCAGTGAACTCATTGTCATGTTCAAGAAACCAATTTGAAATGATTTGAGCTTTTGTGACATGGTGCATTATCCTGCTGGAAGTAGCCATCAGAGGATGGACATGGTGGCCATAAAGGGATGGACATGGTCAGAAACAATGCTCAGGTAGGCCGTGGCATTTAAACGATGCCCAATTGGCACTAAGAGGCCTAAAGTGTGCCAAGAAAACATCCCCCACACCATTACACCACCACCACCAGCCTGCACAGTGGTAACAAGGCATGATGGATCCATGTTCTCATTCTGTTTACGCCAAACTCTGACTCTACCATCTGAATATCTCAACAGAAATCGAGACTCATCAGACCAGGCAACATTTTTCCAGTCTTCAACTGTCCAATTTTGGTGAGCTCTTGCAAATTGTAGCTTCTTTTTCCTATTTGTAGTGGAGATGAGTGGTACCCAGTGGGGTCTTCTGCTGTTGTAGCCCATCCGCCTCAAGGTTGTGTGTGTTGTGGCTTCACAAATGCTTTGCTGCATACCTCGGTTGTAACGAGTGGTTATTTCAGTCAAAGTTGCTCTTCTATCATCTTGAATCAGTCGGCCCATTCTCCTCTGACCTCTAGCATCAACAAGGCATTTTCTCCTACAGGACTGCCACATACTGGATGTTTTTGCATTTTCACACCATTCTTTGTAAATCCTAGAAATGGTTGTGCGTGAAAATCCCAGTAACTGAGCAGATTGTGAAATACTCAGACCGGCCCGTCTGGCACCAACAACCATGCCACGCTCAAAATTGCTTAAATCACCTTTCTTTCCCATTCTGGGACTGTCACACACTTCTGTAAGCAATGATCACACAAACAATTTTCCTTTAATGATGGCCTTGTGTTCATCCACTAATGGACTAACAATAAACACTGTGATTTATCACAGTCGGGCCTTTATTCCATGTATGCTAAATTAAAACCAACATTCAAACCACCGTTTAAATAGACAGCAATCAGTGTAACTGGAAAGAGTGGAACCATTTTTATCATTCTAAGCCAATTAAATACCTTCTTGGACAACCAACCAATCACAGTCTTCAAAAGATTGTGTCATACATAGCAACGGGGTCAACCCCGCCCCGTCTTTTCCTTACTCAGAGTTGCTCTCAGATCAGTCCCAAATCACTCTTAAGCTAAGACTCCCACGTAAAAGCTTTTAAGCTAAATTAAGAGTTTTCTGCGAGGATTCTTATGAATACGGGCCGGCTCCGCGACAAGTGGGACCCCCAATGGTGCTCCATAGTATGACCTTGGCATTTGACCTCTGTTTTGTTTTAGGGCCTGGTTTTATCAACTTATTATTCCCCACATGTGTCTCCCCAGGTTATTTGTGTTTTCTGCATACAGCACATCTGTCACCGCTGGTATAGGAGTCACTGATCTGCGATCGAGATCTGAAGAGAGCAATTACAGCTGATGACTAACAGGCAGACAGCTGCAGAGTGGGTAATGAGATTGAGAGTGTGTGTCTGATCACGTAACTCAGAGTACGTGCGTAAAGATGAGCACACTACAAAACTGAAGCTCATCATCATTTCCAGGTACAATCAGGAAGGAGAGTAATCTAAAAATGAATGCATATATTATAGTTGCGGTGTGTTTTTTGGCCTAAAACACTGTCAGTAGATGATTTAGACCAGGGCCTGTATGTATAAAACTTCTAAGAAATGTTCATAAGAATAGCCTTAAGCTTTGATTTAAGAGTCAGAAAATACTTAGTAAAGAGTAGGACTTTTCTAAGAGTAGGAGACTTTTATAAAGCAAAAAGCAACTTTCAGTAAAGTATAAGACTGATTCCTAAGTGCTGACTGAAGTGGGACTTAAGTTCTGTGAACTAAGGACTACAATGATGTGAACCCAAAATGTCCGCCCTGAACCTCTGAATCAGCCAATAATGATGCAAGGATGAGGTCACAGCAGCATGACACAATTAATTCATTATTTAATTAAGACATTAATTATTAAGACATGAATTATTTCAATGTTTCAATTTATTTAGAATAATTCATTTTTGCGTTGTACAAAAAGATTACAAATAAGTACAAGCATTTATTTCACACAATTTTAACAGAGTTTCAACACACTAATTAAATGGACAAATGTGATGATATTTAAGTAATTAAGCTGATGAATCACATAATTAAAAATTGCACTCACAGCTGTATATAAAGGAAAGACAGAAGTTGAAAATTGGTAAAAAAAAAAAAATGGATGCAAAAACAAAACCAAACTGGTCCAAGGAAATGCAGAGTCTAAATATCTCTGCGAGTCTGCTGTCAACAACAAGCTTAAACCTTATCAAAAAAACGTTGAAAATATCGAGATATATTTTTGTCAATATCGCACACCCCTAATGTATGGTATTAATTTTGATTTCTTCAGGTCTTAAAAAGGTCTTAAAAAGCCTTAAATTTTACTTTAAAAAGTGTGCAGGAACCCTGATTTTGTTTAGTTGATTACTTACAACATCAGTGTATTCACTCATCCATAAAAGATCCATCAGCTTGACGACAAGATCC
This sequence comes from Pimephales promelas, assembly GCF_988280905.1. Classification (NCBI taxonomy): domain Eukaryota; kingdom Metazoa; phylum Chordata; class Actinopteri; order Cypriniformes; family Leuciscidae; genus Pimephales; species Pimephales promelas. Next base: position 12,055,560 of record NC_142793.1, read on the forward strand.
ACAATTTCCAAGATCCAAAATTCCGCTTAATTTGGAATATACGTCATTAATATACGCTTTTGTTATTGTAAGAGGTTAGCGACCCCTGGTGGCGAAACAATTTTGCATATTGTATCTTTAATCTTATAGATGCCATGGACTCCCATTCCAAAATTTAAAAGGCAGTTATATATTTTTTATATATAAATACCCAATCTATACTATGAAAAATAAATATTGTAAAAATGTGTCAAATATTATTTGGGAAAATATTTAGTTATGAGGTATGAACTACGAACTATAGTACTGTACTGTGTAGTATTTATTTTAATCATAGGCCTATTTCTATTATTTTAATACATTTTTTTAATTTTACTTTTTATAATTCATTTTAATATATACTGTATATATATATATATATATATATATACAGTGTATGTATGTATATATATATATATATATATATATATATATATATCAGTTATTTATATCAAATTTGTTTTTATGTTCTTTATTATTAAATTTATTTATTCTTTTTTTTACCTTCTTATTTATCCCTGCATATAGGTTTTTAAAAAACTGGAGCTTTAGACAATATAAACCTTCACAAACTATTACTCGCAACGATAAGTAGTTTTTAAATTCACGTGCCCTCATATTCTTTAATCAAAATAAGTTCTCTTCTCTGATGACCTGTTTATTGGCCTTTTTCTTTTTGAACAAACTTTGTTCTATGACACGATTCTTCAAATCATGCGTCTTTCTTGGGGAGAAGTGTGTATTGATTTTCTTAGCACTGAGTCTCCCAAGGTTTTCCACTGAGATGAATAATTCCATGTATAAAGCTAGAAACAAATGGCTTTTGTTGCCAAGGTTCTTTTGAGCAGCAGTCCGATGAGCGAATGATTGACCCTGTGATTGTGTGATGTTCTGCAAGGACTCGGTTTCATAGAATTTCTTGAGGTTTGGAACAGATGTGAGTTTGAAACAGAAATTTCAAGAAAAACCACTCGCACTGTTTAGTTTCTTATTTTCTACTGCAGACAATGTATTTATGTTTGTAATTTGTACATTATAATATTAAAAAAATGTCAAATAAACATTCCAGTTAGAAACAAACAGGATTTACAGCATAATGCCATTTTAACGTCCACGAAAAACCTTTTAGTCATGTGCTGGTGTTTTAAAGAACTTAGAAATCAAAATACTGACCTGATGAACCTGTGAAACTTTCAGTCGCCAAAGAGCACATCCTATAATATACCGTTACAAAGTTTTGGGTCAGTAAGGCTTACCTAGTTGGTAACACTTTACTTGAAGTGGTGTGCATAAGACTGACATGACACCTTCATAATCATGACAGGAAACGTGTCCTGTCATGATTATGCACGCCACTTCAAGTAAAGTGTCCTGTCATGATTATGAAGGTGTCATGTCAGTCTTATGCACACCACTTCAAGTAAAGTGTTACCACATTGGTTTACTAGATCTACATAGTTAGGGTCTGTAATTTTTATATAGATTTTTGTTGTAGTCATAGCATTTACATTACCCTTGAAATTGTGCAAATTGAAAATACACCCAATGGAAATTTTTCATTTTCACGAAAACTCGCAAAAAAGTTTTTACGCTCGCATGAGGTGGTTTTCCAGGCAATTCCAAAAGGGAATATTTACAAAAACTTTTTCAAAAATGTATTAAAGGGAGTTCACTTTAAAATTCTTTTTTGGTATGTTTTAGCTTACCTCAAGGGCATTCAAGATGTAGGTGTTTTTGTTTACACAATAGTTTAAATTTTTATATTTTTAGGTCAAACCGTTCTTGTCTGTCAGTCATATAATGGAGGTCTATGGTCACCACCTCAAAGAGCATGCACAGAGAAGTCCAAATTAGACATGATTTAATGACTCATAAATGTAAGTACACATTGATGGCCTAAGACACAAAACGAGCGGTTTGTGTGAGAAAACGAACAGTATTTATATCGTTTTTACCTCTTGTAATCACAGCCACGTCCAAGTGATCTGAGGGCGGGGGCGCTTCTATCTGCGCAAGCCCCGGAAGTGATCTTTCGCGCGTGTACGTCACTCATTGTTTACACATAGATTTCAGAAGTGTTACCTTTCACTGTGAAGATCTAAACATATTTAGATATACAAATTTTAAATGAAAGACGATTTCGATATATCAACAGACAACGTTGTTTTGTTTTTTTTACCCGTGCCTTCAGATCACTTGTACGTGGCTGTGGTTACAAGAGGTAAAACGATATAAATACTGTTAGTTTTCTCACACAAACCGTGTCTTAGGCCATCAATGTGTACTTACATTTGAGGTGGTGACCATAGACCTCCATTATATGACTGACAGACAAGAACGGTTTGACCTAAAAATATCAAAATTGAAACTACTGCAGAAACAAAGACACCTACATCTTGGATGCCCTTGAGGTAAGCTAAAACATACCAAAAATTAATTTCAAAGTGAACTATCCCTTTAAGACCATGAAGCAGATATGAGGAAGAAACACCTCATAATTGCTTAGTTTAAGGGGTGTAAGGGGTATGCCAAGTATAATTTTATACTCTTAAAACTAATAGTGTAAATAAACATCAATGGGACATTTAAAAAGTACTTTGGAAAGCCCAAATAAACCTTCCAGATGCAGACACCAATTCATTTTCTTAAAATCTCATATTTTTTTATTTCAAATACATAATTCACATCAGTCACAAAAATTGGTACAATCACAGGTCAATAACCTGAAATAGAATAAATATAAGAACTCTTTGATTAGTAAATGCTATTAATAGATGTGTTAATTGCAATAGTGATGTGACTATCAAAGTGTATAAGAAAACTACAGTCTATATATTAATGTCATTATTTCCAGTCATGTCAACAGCTCTTGTTAAGTCATGTTAAGTGTTAAACATTATAAGTTGTTATGTTTTCGTGCTTACATATGTAAAATACTAAAAAAGCAAGCCAGTAAGCAGTATTTAGTGCCCTTGTTAGAGTGCCCATCTCCCGTGCCCAATATACCGCAGAACCATATGTCATAGCAGTGTGAGGACGACAGCACCAGCCTAACAGTCTAACAGAACCATAGATATATACACACAGAACAAGGAAAAGAAGAAGATAAAGTAACACGTTCTATCTTTGATGGATGCAACATTCTTAACATTATACGCTTATACAAAAGGCTTATTTTTAAGTTAATATTCAACAATACTATTGATCTGTCATTACAGATTTGCGCAATACTTTATTTAACCTTTAATTACAAAATGAAAAGTGAATGGTTGTTGTATTTTTAAAAAAGTTGAACAACAAAATTTTAATGTGACCTGTAGGCCAAATTCATGGTTTGTGATGTAAGTTGTTGGCGTAGTATTATACAAACTGACCATGAGAATTGCATTCATTGAAAACTCATTTTATTTAAATTAATCATTTTTGTTTTTCAGTCTATCATATTATTGTTGTGTATCGTCTATGAAAAAAAATCGTTGGTTGAGTATTAAAAATTATTTTCAATTAAATCATATGTTCAAATGCTCAAGCTTTGTTTTCCTTGTTTTTTTAAGCTTTGTTCAATTTATATTGTTACTCAACAAAACAAATGGATAAAGTATAATTTTAACTATTAACATATTAGTATAAATTAGTATATCTAGTATAAACTTAAAACTACTTTAAAAGTCAAACTAATTAAACTTTACACGAATATAAACTTTACTTCAAATTTCAAACTAATTTAAAGCTAGACTGTGTGATTTTTTTTTTTTTTACCCCCATCTAGGGGTGAAAAGATAAATGACCATCCAGTGAATATTAGTTTCTGTTCCGCTCAATTCCGATTTCGTTTTAACTCCTACGGTGGCCAATGTAGTCCAAGATTAACATGGCTTCCAGTTCGACCTCGTCCATGAGTGTTAACTCAAGCGTAAACGCAAAAGCCGAAGCTTGAATTAACGGGTATGTCCCTCTTTGGCTAATGTACTTCCAAGATGGAGGGGCAACATGGCGACCGACATTAGAACCCCTTACCCGTATGTATTTTCAATGGCATATTATACACTCACGAGAATACTTTATTACTTGAACGAAGTAAATATACATTAATGAGCACATATATTTTTGAAAGAACTAAGTGTTTTTAGCTAAGAATAAACTAAAAGAGTTACAGTGTAGCTTTAAACTTTAGACTAATTTAAACTTTAAACTCATTTAAAATATAAACTAAATTAAATTTCAAACTACTTCAAACTTTCTGGTCCAAACTTTCACAAGCCAACTTAAAGTTTGTCTCTGAAAACTTTTTCTAGTTTTATAGCCTACTATTTGATTATATATATATATTTTTTTTTTCAGTTAAATTGTTTAAAAAAGTCATTATTATAACGTTGTTTTAAACTTTATAACATTCCAAAACATGAAAGTAGTGCAATGCCTGGCCACGCCCACTTCCGGCATCAGACTGTTAGGCTGGTGCTGTCGTCCTCACACTGCTATGACGTATAATTCTGCGGCCCTGCAGTTCTATCTCCCCGTGCCGGAGACGCCGGTTCAAATCCCGCACAAAGCGGGTCAAGTAGGTCTGGTTACATTTGGTGCCGTGACCCGGATAGGAGTGAGGTTTAGGGGATGAGTGTAACAGATCCAAGCTAGTTAGAGCTGTGTGTGTAAACCTCACTACACCCCTGGCCTCCCATGCCAGAGACGCTGGATCGAATCCCGCTCGGCGCAGGTCGAATCAAAGCGGTTACACTTACACCACCCTTTTCAGATCCTTTTATCTAATTAACGTGTCAGAAAAAAGTATTGTTATTGCAGAGACATACAGTCGATCGTGTCTGGTAATGCCCTGCCGTGGTGAATCCAAAATACCAGGATGTGAGGAGCGTGAGGTCAGGCGGTCGCCGGTTACCATGGCAACAGTGCCTACATTCAGAGTCTCAATAATGCTCTGTGTTCCAAACAGAACCCTTCTGTACGCCAGCCAGTATGATGTCACGGTGATGTCATTCCGAAGTGGTTCTGGTTTCAGTTCCAAAAACGTCTCGATCCTCGAACATCTTAATATCCGTCGTAAATCAGCGACTGCACAGCTTGAATTCTAAAGAGGCCGTTGCTTTGTAGTTTCATTTGATCTGGAGTCAGTCTGCCAAAGAAGAAAATGTTAGTATACATCACAGCGGGAGAGATCTGACAATTAATTTTGGTTTGAGCTTCCACAGATACCACTAATTGGAAAACTCGTGCACTAAAGTGTGCATGCTGTCTTCTCTGGGCAGCTTTAAACAAGTTAAAGAGAAGGTGACAGGTCATAAATGGACACACACACGCACACTTTTTGCAGTCGGGACTCATTTTACATTTACACTTTATCATTTAGTAGATGCTTTTATCCAAAGCGTGAGCAATAGAAACAGTCAAATCAACAATAGGGCAGCAATGTGCAAATGTCGTGACCATTCTCAGCTTGACCACCGCCACACAAGGATTTTTTTAATACAGTATAATAGATATAGAATAGTACGTGTTAGTATTATTAAGCTCTGTTATTGTCAGTCAGTTGACGGCAGCCATTGACTTCTATATTGTTATATTAGTATTAGTATATTCTTTTGTGTTCAGCAAAAAAAGAAACTCATACAGGTTTGGAATAACATGAGGGTTAGTAAATGATTACAGAATTTTTATTGTTTGGTTGAAATCTCCCTTTAATAACACTAAATGACTTTTCCAGACTCGTCGAGGGGCTGTTCTCCAGATAAAGATTAAACTTGTTTTTAAGCAGTAATGTAATGTGAAGTCTCTCTGGTAGTTGTGCTGTTTAATCTAAATGTAATACCGCAGTCTGTTCCTCTAACACGCTGCCTCCTTTTTACACAGGGTTATTATGGGTAATAACCAGCCATTATAGGCAGCCCTTGCTTCATCACGACTGTGTTGTTGTGAGGTCTTTCATCATGCTTTTCCCCTATGCATTATAGCCTAAAAGGTAACATTAGTTATTATATTCTATTGTCTATTGATGTGTATCGCTGCATAATGCCAGATGCATTATAGAGAAACAAATGTTTTGTTTTATTTCAGTGAAATAAGTAAATAAATTGCTCTCTATTCCTCAAATAAAGGCTTCAGAAGTCTGTTATTTTATATGGTAGGCTACTTTACAGAGATAGTTGGTTTGATACACAATGGTACACGATGCATGTACTCAGCTTGTCCCCAAATTAACTATTTGATTTTTGAGGTTGACTCAGTGACTTGAAATAATTTTAATTGTTAAAATAATTTAACAATAAAAAATGAGAACATACAACAAACTTTTCTCTTTCCATTTTTTAAACACACAAAAAAGGATTATTATATGATATGATATATATGGAATTTTTCAATTATATATATATATATATATATATATATATATGTGTGTGTGTGTGTGTGTGTGTGTGTGTGTGTGTGTGTGTGTGTGTGTGTATATAATAATTTATACATATATATATATATATAAAACATACATAGTTATATTAAAGTAATAATAAAAATATCTAACGAGTAAGTAACAAGCTAAACACATGTAAAATAAGATTGTATAAACTGAAATCATCTATCTTTATGTGTGTATGTGTATATATATATATATATATATATATATATATATATATATATGCATGTGTGTGTATATAATAAATTATATATATACACACACACACACACACACACACACACACACACACACACACACACACACACACACACACACACATACATATATACACACACAGTGGTGGCCAAAATTATTAGAACGATTAGTACGATTTTTTGAACATTACAGCAGAAGCAAATGTTTGGTCTGGTCATGTAAAATAGACAAAAAGACCAAAACAAACAGAATATACTGTAATTACCGTTCTTAGAATGTCTTTCTTTGAATGTCGTCCTCACCTTTGCGTGTGGATTTTGATTGGCTGGCAGCCACTGCGGTTAGATCTGCAGGAAGGCCCACATACACTCCTCCATAGTTCCTGCACAACACACAGTTAGATCTCACCTGCTATCCATTATTATGGTCCTGATTCAGTCTCATATTGATGTTTTCATGGTTTTGTATGAATGATCATGTTATCAAAAGACCGTCTAACCTTCGTTTCTCATCATCTGGTAAAGGTTCTTCTGTCCTGCATAAAGAGAATAAAGATGAAGCCATTTTGACATATCTGTGCCTCTCATGTGACCTCTCATGTATTTTATGTCATTTTTACTCTCTGCTCAAAAGATGCCTCACAAAAGACTCATCAAAACATACTGTATTCGGAAGCAGTTTTCTCAAGACCCTGTTGATGCACTCAGCCGAGCAAGCTCTAGCTATTTAACAGCCAGTTCAATAGATTTCAGTGCACATTCAATTTTCAAATTTTTGGTCCACTGAAAATACAAAGGTCACCATGAAATGCAAGTATTCCCTATTCATTGTGATGCACATCTGAGTGAAACGACTTCTCTTACAAGTAAAAATGTAGAGCGGGGCTTGATTTTGATCATGCGGAATTGATTGGATGGTTGTGGTTTGCTATTGGTCGATCGCATGTGAGTGACAGGTTGCCCCGCCCTCATGACAGTAAACGCATCATCAGAGAAGAGGGCCGCATCCAAAATCACATACTCTCTTGAGTAGGTACTTATTTTGAATAAGTAATTATTCAATGACTGCTAAAAGGTATGTTCTATATAGTATGAATTTAATCTGGGCGAATTACATTCGCCATGTTGTCATTATCATGTGATCTACCAGCATCAGTTGCGTCGCTTCACTTCCATTCATAAATCCTCTACCATTGCCTCATGGGATAGTAAAGTGTCCATCATAAGAACACTTCAGAATCTCGCAGGTCATCCGGGTACTTTTTGCAGACTTATGGTGTGTTCACACCGAACGAGAATAGAGCGTCAAATACGCGACTATCGCGTCTAGTTAGACGCTTGAACATTTTGAACCCATTGACGCATCCGCACTTGCGATTAAAAAAAACAACAACACAATTTCTTTCTGGCATACGTTTCCGTCATGTCTGAAATAAAAGATATTGATGCTCTGTTCTTGTTGTGGAAGTCCCACATACGGAGGAAAGCCAACTACAGGCTTTCCATCTGTCTCAGGTTAGGGACAGTTTCATAAAATAACGAAAAACACCAATAAATATACAGCATATATCGTTTTTGCTGTGATTTAATTACAATAAATGTATAAAAAAACATGCCAAAGTATTTAATATTTCTGAGACGGCAACACTCAGAATCTCCTCCATTTTCGACAACAGTGATAGACCGGACGTATCGATTAGCTCTTAGTTGATTGGCTGGCGCAACAAAGCGCCATGCGAATCTTCCGCTCGAGTTAAAATTTTTCAACTTGCGCAGAAGACGTTCGCGGCAAAACGCGTCGCCCAATTCGCGTCATTCGCAACGCCCGGCGCGAATGACTCGTCTATTCACGTCTTTGCATTGACTTTGTGTGTAATCTACTCGAGCAAACGATTAAATTCACGTTCGGTGTGAACACACCATTACTGTAAATTCAGATATTGTCTATATAGTAAGGAAGTATGCAATAGATGACTGCAAGAGGGAGGGGGCAGTTATTTAGATCAAATAGTGCTAAATGTCATAAAAAAATTACAATTTCATGGTGACGCTAAGATTTTTTTAATTTTCACTCATCATTAAAAATGCAGTTTCTCTAATTTCACCATGGAGATTTTGAATAGGATTTTAACTTATGAAATCCAATCTGAAGCTAAATGGTTTCACTCACAGCGAGCGACAGCATGTTAATTTCGGCTTGCATCGAGAGTGGAAACTCATTAAATATTTCACACGGAGAGAAATTATTCAGCTCCTCTGTATCCTTTTATAGATGTTAAACGCTAAAAGCACTTCAAAAAAGAAGACGCAGACTGATGTCATAACAGAAATCTGCTGTCTACACACGCTCGGGCGTTTTTCCACTGATGGCACGGTTGCCGTCTGCTGTTTTTGTCAGTAAACCGGGGGGAGGGGATCGGGGGGGTAATGATTGTTGATTGGCTAGAATGCGTTCGGACCCTCAGGGGCCCATGTGCACCACAAAAGCCACTGAACGGTTAGCAGGAACAGGCCGAGTGATTCTCCCCCAGGATTCAGTGAAATGTGTCTGTGTGTATTTTGTGTTGAGCCGTTCTGTACTGAAATCAGCTCAGCGCTCCGCATTTGTGCTGTTATTAATTTCTGTCGGATGTTAGTGGTCGTGACATTCATTCTGTGGCTCAGATTCGTGAATATGGTATGTTTGGATATGTCGTGAATTAAATTACTCACACATCCTTGACAGCTTCTGGACCTGTAAGACAAAGAAGAAAGTATAATTTACCTTTTAAATCATTTAAATTGTTTAAGTTTTAGGTCAACATTAAGGAGTCATATATATATATATATATATATACAGACACACACTTTCAACTATATTGTAGCCTCCAGTTAGAGGTCAACAGACCTCTTCAGCTTCAGCTTGACAAACTTGACAAATCACACAAACCCTGCTGTCAATCAAGGGCAGACATCATTAACACAGAGCAGAAGAGCTGAACACATGGGCTGAACATCACACAGATGATGTAGTTCACACTACATGATTTTAAAACAACTGCATGACTTGCTCTCTGTGAAATCGAGACTGTTCAAGTTGTTGAGCTGTTCACACCACACGACACAGCGATTGATCAACAACTCCGTCACCCAACGATTCTATCTTGTCTACAAACCACGTTTTGTCACGAAAAATCACGTGATAAAACGAGCCGGAAATGACGCGAAACAGCACGCGCACCAATAGAGTGCCGAAATTATGACGTCACTTTGTAGGCCAAAACGCGGAAGTGAGTTAGCACTTAGCATTTTAGCACTTCCGGTTCCCTTGCGCTACAGTCTATGGGTTTTTGCTAAATCGCCTGAAATAAGGTCTGTGGTTAACAAAGGCTCTAAATATTTTCACGTTTTGATCTATGACATAAAACGAGCCCGTTCTCAACCTTTGGCGTCATAAAGGTGACGCCATATGACATTTCCTCAAAATACTGTGCACATGGCACCCTTTAGCGTCAACATAACACACAGAACCCAAGGCGTCACACAGGAGATGCAGACCCTACCCCAGACCTAAACCTACCCATAACAGTGTGTGTCATATTGACGCTAAAGGGTGCCATGTGTGTAGTATTTCGACGAAAAGTCATATGGCGTTACCTATATGATGCTGAAGGATGAGAATGTGTTGCATAAAACACACCAGTTATAACCTGCTTGTGGTTTTTTAAACTTTACTGTGTCTGCTTGTGGTGTTTTAAACTTTATATAGGCTTCAAAATGTATAAATTTTACTTGTAAAGATTATCTTGATAGACAAAACGTGTAAAGGTCACAACTCTTTGTTGAACACAGATCTTATTTTTTGCGGTTTTCCAAAAGTCTTTGGGGAAAATGCATAGTTTTTCGATCGAGGGAACCCATGCGCCGCTAACATCCGAGTTGTCCTACAAAGTGATGTCATAACTTCGGCACTCTATACCCAGCGAAGAAGACGAAGAACACACAACATGCGAATATGGACGTCAGACAGAAACTAGTGCTGCAAAATGTTTGCGCGATGATTTTCTCAGAGAAAAAACTCAAAAAAAGAAAAAATAAGATTTACCCGATTACCTCAACTCATGCCTTGCTCTGATTGGCTGTAGCTCATGACATCACATGAGGTTGAGTCGTGTGACAGCTCTGGATATCTAGCATGCTAGATATTTTTCTGGGCTTGGCGACACGTCTGCGAGGCGTCTTGATGCGTGGTTGGCTCTTTCATACTAGCAGACTGGCAAGCGTTTATCTTCCCCGTGATTTGCACGGAATAACACCCTGACCCGTCGGCGAGCTCAACGATTTGCAAATCGAGCTTAAATCGGGCTTAAAATCCTGTAGTGTGAACTATTGTCTGAAGCCAGTCTACCTACAGAGAACAGATCTTTAAAAGCTGTTTTTGGCAAATTCACATTTTCTGTCCATTTATCTATTTTTTATGGTATTTGTAGGAGAACATGAACATGAAACGCGTCACGAAAGCGATGCAACATGTACATCTGGAATATTTAGGTTGTTAACTAAACAAATTCATGAAACCTTAAACCTTTCTTGCTCTAGATCCTTTTTTTTTGTCTGTTTGTTTGGTAATGCTGGAGTATGTTTGTAAGAGGGCGTTTACACGACACCGTTTTCAACTAAAAACTGAAAACTTTCATTTACAGTTTTAGCCTTTCATTTACAATATTTTTTTTTACTTTGAAAGCATGTTTAAAGGTGCAACTTAAAAAAACTATATTGTCTCAGTGTAAACTACAGAAACACAAATTTGGGAAACAGTGTTTTTCTTTACAAAGTGACATCGCCATCTACTGGCCTGGCAGCAGAATACAGCGCTTTAAGTCATTTCCGCAGTTCTTTGTGAATGGGATCATTTTGACAACGTCCATCCATTCATATATGCATACATATAGCCTTTTATTTAAATATAACAAAATGTGTGTGTGTGTGTTTGTGTGTAACAGTGAATCTTAATCTTTATCTTAGATTTTTTTTTTTAGTGCAAGAAACCTTGAGTTTGCCTACTTTATAAGTGAACTTCTAGGGGAAAAAATGTTGTATAATCACTGTATAGAAAACAAAATCCCACTGTTTTTGGACACACAAACCACACAGAAGAAAAACGGTATTGACTTTTTTTTTAAATCAGATTCCGTTCTTTCTATGCTGTATTGATTTTTTTCTGGTCACAAGAGTGATGTTTCCAGCAGATGTATTCACTCTGCGCTGCAGTTCAATTCCTTGATTACAAACGTTCATTTGTACAGTGACTTTTTGCTCTCTCTCTCTTGCTCTCTCTCTCTCTCTCTCTCTCTCTCGTCTTTATTAAAGTCTCAATACCTAGCAGTCGTTTGACAGGATCAACTGAGGGATTATGACATATTTATAGTGTGTTTATCCTCTTTGTTTTGAAGGATCCATTTATTTTAGACTAATGCATAACCTGAAAACTCTTTCACCGAAGGAGTGTTTTCACGTCCTCAGCACAACTGAGCTAAGAAACCAGGTCCATTGTATCGGGTCGAGAAACAACCTTCCATCTTGACATCTTACTCCTCAAAGGCAGTACACAGATTCATAAAAGAAAAGAAGTCTATTCACTGGCTCAGTAGTTTCTTCTATAGATAACAATGAGAAGAAATGGAGCTTTTGATTAGCTCTCCTGTTTCTCAGATCTTTCTCTTGGAAAAAGATCCCAAGATATAAAAAGTGTGCATTCAAAAGATCTCAATAAAATCTTAATTTAAGTGTTTTTTTTAGTGTGAAGAAATTCTAAAGAACTTCTTTTCCACCGTAAAGAATCTTTTGTGAAATGGAAAGATTCCATGGATGTTGAAGGTTCTTCATTCATGCCACATAAAGAACCTTTATAATAAGTAAGAACTCAAACATTTCTTATCAAATTATTCTAAGAGCAAGTGATTTATACACATTCCTTTTATAGAATCACTATGACTCCCTTTTTATCTTTTATGTTAGGGAAAAAAAAAACATGAAGTTGGCACTTATGTAACTGAGATCTCCAACAAGTCTAAAGAGCATTGTCTGAGCAATACATATCTTTTTTTTTAGGCTACATTCTTTCTGTTTAGTAGTGATGGATGCCACTACTTTGACATATCACTTGTCAATCATTCATCATTTTCTCTCTAAGTACATGAAAAGGCTAATTCTATTTTTAACCAAAGTTCATTTTGTCTGGCTCTTTTTGTCACGGTTAGTTGCAGTGAAGCACACAACAAAAGGAATAGGAAAAAAAACAACGTAATAATAAGTCCATATCAGAACCATCAGGAGATAACGTACACACAACCGTGTTAACATTGACCATACTGGACAAAGTAAGTAAGAAAACACATGGTTTAAATACATGAGAAGCGTAATCAATGTCAAAAGGAACAGCTGTTTAGTTTAGTTTATTAATTTATAATGCATTTTAATAAACTACAAATGTCAAAGCCAAAGTGCAGTACAACAAATATATTTTTTTTTTTATTTAAATTTGATTTAAACAGGGGAAGACTTTTCCAGAAGAGCGGGAAATTGACTAGAAGGCCGAAGAGATCTATTGGTAGTATGAGGAGTGAGGAGATAACATCTACTGTAAAGCTTTAAAAAAAAAGAGCGGAATCTTAAAATCAACATGGCGAGTATTCTGTGCTCATGTTTTCTAGCGCCAGACAATAGTCTGGCTGCCACATTTTGCACCAATTGCAACCGTTTCAGAGCTGATTTAGGCAAAACCAGATAGATTGAATTACGGTTACCTAATCTTGATGTTATAAAGGCAGAAATTACAGTTTCAAGGTCTTTCATTGCATCTCGATTTTAGCAATTGATTTTAACTGAAAGAAACTTCTTTTCACAACATCACTAATGAGCTTTTTATAATCAGATCGAAAATATCCCCAAGGTTTTTAACACAGTCTTGTACATTGGAGCTTATGAACAATGCCTGAAGACACAGCTGTTGGGCCAAAAACTATTCTTTCAGTTTTATTATTATTTAACTGTAAGTACATCTATAATTTAATGTCTTGAAGAAATGCAAACAGATTAAACAATGAAGTGGTTAAAAAATAAAGCATGTCATCAGTATAAAGATGATATGATATTTGTGTTTCTGAAAAATATGAGCGAGTGGAAGCATATATAAGGCAAAAAGAAGAGGACCCAGAATAGAGCCCTGCAGAACACCTTACACTCTAAAAAATGCTGGGTTGTTTCAACCCAAATTTGGGTCAAATATGGACAAACCCAAATGTTGGGTTAAAAATATCATTTAAAAAAAGTTGAAAGATGGGTTAAAATTCTAAATGACATTTATAACCTAACATTTGGGGTTGTCCATATTTGACCCAAATTTTGGTTAAAACAACCCAGCATTGTTTCGAGTGTAGGAGATTTGAGAACAAGATGAAAAACATTTCCCCTAATAAACAGAAAAAGTCCTGTCCTTAAGGTAAGATGCAAAGTTGTTGAGTAGTTGAAATAAAGTCGTTATTTTTGTTGTTTTTTTGCGCACAAAAAGTGTTCTCGTCGTTTGATAAACTTAAGATTGAGCCACTGTAGTCACTTGGACTATTTTAACGAAGTCTTTAATAACTTTTCAAGGCCAGCAAGTTTCAATCCCTCAAGAAGCCTATGGACTTGTATGCAGGAGTGATCCAGCTCTCAGATTTAATCAAAAAATATCTTAAAGAGCCCCTATCATAGCATTTGAAATGTTCCTATTTTTGTTTTAGGAGTTCCCAAAAACAGTTTAACGTGCATGCAAGGATAAAAAAAAACTTTATTTGTCTTATAATATGCATTTATTTTTAACTGATTTGCTCAACGACTCCCAAATGATTCGTTCGATGATTCATTTTCCCAAACACCTCCTTTGAGTGACGCGAATCTGCGGCGATTGGTCAAATGACCCAGTTGTTATTGGTAAACCGTAGGCAGAGACTGTCGGCAACGGAACGCCCATAACCAGGATTATAGCTCGTCAAGTGTTGAAAATTGTATACAGTGTTTGAACAAACGTGTCAGAAAAAGTGCACTTTCCACACAGTCCCTTACTCGCGTCTCCATCAAGAGCGAGCTTTCCCGGCGAAACTCACATTGCGGCGGCCTTTGAGGGGCAGTGCTTATTATATAGAGTGAAGTCATATTTGGCTAAGTCGTTTAGGAGGTAATTGCCATTTTTCAATGAATGTCTGGTGAATATCAAAAACAAAACTAACTTTACCTCGCTTAGAAGCTGCGCGGAGTGTACACAACACAATATAACTATATTGTACATGCTACAGAAAACATAGCAGCAAACATTATTAATATTACTTACAGATTGTGATTCGGAGGAGGATGAACCTGATCCATAAACACTGGATACTGAGCCCTCCTTCAGGAACAACCGGCTTGCGAACGATTCGTCATTAAAATGATGAGAACACAAGGTTCAGGCTATACTGTTGTGGTATCGATGCAAATATGAACTCTGACCACTGATTCTTCACACGCTCGTCCGTGGACAATGGAAACAAGTGGCTTAGCCATAGGTCAATTGGCACACCATGTCCTCCAGAGCCGTTGCCTGCGAATTGAATGTTCATTTCTCTACCATAAGCCGTCTCCAAAAGCGTTTCAGAGAAAGTGGCGTCAGTGACTTTGGAGAGGTGTTCTCTTCACGGATGAATCCCGGTTTTCACTGTACAGGGCAGATGGCAGACGGCATCATGCGGGTGAGCGGTTTGCTGATGTCTAAGTTGTGGATCGCGTGTCCCATGGTGGCGGTGGGGTTATGGTATGGGCAGGTGTATGTTATGGACAATGAACACAGGTGTATTTTATTGATGGCATTTTGAATGCACAGAGATACCGTGACAAGATCCTGAGGCCCGTTGGGGGAAAAAATCGATTCTTAGATGCACCGCGATGCGGACGTGGGCAATGCTGAATTGATTCACAAATGTCAAAAATCAGATTTTTTTTTAAATTTATGCATGTCCAGTATACTCACCGGACATGTCACATAAGCATGTTTGGGATGCTCTGGATTATACAACAGCGTGTTCGAGTTCCTACCAATATCCAGCAACTGATATCCATTGAAGAGTGGAACAATATTCCACAGGCCACAATCAACAACCTGACCAACTCTATGCGAAAGAGATGTGTTGCACTGCGTGAGACAAACGGTGGTCACACCAGATACTGACTGGTTTTCGGACCCCCCAGACCCCTTCACTACAGTAAAACTGCACATTTTAGAGTGACCTTTTATTGTGGCCAGCCTAAGGCCCCGTCCACACTACTGCGTTTTCGTTTAAAAACGGAGACCTTTTACTACGTTTGCACCTCCCGTCCAGACTAAAACGGAAAAAACGAAGACCTAAAACGGAGAAGTTTAGAAACGCTGCAGCTTCGTTTTGCGTTTTGAATCTCCAGAGGGCATTTTAGTGAAGACGGGACAAAACGGAGGAGTTTAGAAACTTTCACGCAGAGGCTCACGCTCGGCTCAATGATTGGGTGTCATCAGTCATGACGCGTCCTTCCCTGATTCGTCAGCCTCTGTTTACACCGGCACGTGCTTGCCCAGTGTTGGTGAATGGTCACGTGATCTGCATTTTCAGTCGTTTTAATGTGGACGGAGATCAATTCTAATACGCAGATAAAACGCTGGTGTGGACGGAGATCGTATTTGTTTTAATTCTCCGTTTTTTAAACGAAAACACAGTAGACGGGGCCTAAGGCACACCTGTGCAATAATCATGCTGTCTAATCAGCATCTTGATATGCCACACCTGTGAGGTGGATGGATTATCTCGGCAAAGGAGAAGTGCTCACTAACACAGATTTAGACAGATTTGTGAACAGTATTTGAGAGAAATAGGGCTGGGTAATAAATATCGATTTCTCGATATTAATCGATTCTCATTTTTACGAACCGATATCGATCTTAATTCTCAAGAATCGATTAGTCATCCTGTTTCATTTGAATGAATGGAACATTGTATCGCGGCTGCGCGCATTCCAAAAAAATCGCAATAATCTTTGTCCTTTGTTACTATTGATATGAAACAAAGTCTCAAATTTCAAATTACGTCCATTTTCTTTAGAAATTCAAAAACATAAATAACGTTTTGGCGCTGTGGCGTGAGATCGCTCTGGCGCAGCTCAAGAGAAACAGCAGCACTCATGAATGAGCATCTGAAAGTGTGTTAAAAGATAGAGTACAACTTATCGAAATCCGTATCAAGTCACATTGATTCGCTCAATCAGCGTTTCAACCGAGGAAAGACGTCAGTTAAACAGCTTGTAATCAATGTGATCGTCATATTTACCTAAAAAAAACCCACATCAACTCATTAGTCAGCTAGAAAAAAATAACTCTAGAGAGGAACATTTTGCTAAATATATACACCATATTACATATGCATTATAATCTTCATGTTCTTCAATATTTAATGCAAATTTGAATAAATCTGGCAAGTTTTTATGACAGCCACCATTTAAATGTTTATATATATATATATATATATATATATATATAATGAAGCCTAGTAGGCTACAACTGGACTCCCATAGTTTACAGCATTAGTTAAGAGATTTGATTTCCTTGAGAAAATTTGCCATTTATTGTACCTGATATCCAAAATAATCAATATTGAATCGAATCGAAATCGAATCGAATTGCAAGCTTGTGAATCGAAATCGAATCGAATTGTGAAATTTGTGTCAATACCCAGCCCTAGAGAGAAATAGTCCTTTTGTGTACATAGAAAAAGTCTTGGATCTTTGAGTTCAGCTCATGAAAAATGGGGCAAAAACAAAAGTGTTGCATTTATAATTTTGTTCAGTGTATTTTAGGAACACAGCAGGCAAACAGAGGAAACCGAAGCATCATAATGAACCCGAGCATTGCTGTTTCACTCTTCTTGTATCCAGTTTGCATTTCAATGAGAAACGGTGATTACCAATAAAGCATTTTGAAATTAAATTCTCTGCACATTTAAATTCATTCACTGCTTCTGACAGCTGAGTCATCTACAGCTGTTCTCGCGTCTGAATTTTCAACGTCCAGGCTTGTTCATGTAACATGTATTGCTCAAATATTGATCTTTCATAGCTCAGGACACATGAGGACACACAATGGTGTTCTCAGTTATGTTACAGCTAAATAATGTTGTTTCTACTGAAAAAAAGACAAAAAAAAGTAAGAGTACAAAACTATAAAGGTTTCATAAAGGGTTATGTTTATCCCTAGAAGAACCCCTTTTCCAAAAGGAACCATTTTTTTTTCTTAAGAAGATTTTAATAATTATAAAGAACCCTTTGAGCAATTGAAAGCTTCTATGGATATTAAAGGTTCTTCATGGAACCAGCAATGCCAATAATGACAAATATTTGACTTCATATTGAGATCTCTGACTTTTGATTCGGACTTTGGTCGGACATAAGCACAGTTTAAGATCTCTTCTAAACCTCTAAGAAAAGGATAGAAACGATTGAGATGGTAAAGAGATCTTTGTTTTTTTCTTTCCAGCGCGCGCCGCTCACACACGCTCTCTCTCTCTTCATCAAGTCTATAAGCTCAGATCTGACCTGAATACATATTAGACGTGAGGGATGAAATCTCCATGATGACTGATGTTCAGAATGATCCTTCACCTGACACTAACGGAACATTCCTCCACACCCGCTTCTGCTAACAACAGAGGAGGACACGAGGTCCCCAAGACGTACGGGACTTCATCAGGCTCCCACACGAACTTTAACTTCCAGAAATCAAGTGTTTAAGGGCAAAACAAAGTGCACGCGCTAGAATCCACAACATGACACTTCCATTGATAAAAAGCAGCGCGCGCGTAAGTGAGCCACACACACACACACACACTCACCTCCTGCTGTCGTGCTGGTGGCAGAGGAATTTCCACATCCCATTTTGACATGTACACACAGCTTTCTTCCGTGTCTGCTTTGGAGGACGGATGAGTGAAGGACGGCGCTGATGTGATGCACGAGCTCCCTTGAACACAGTCTCGATCATTCTGCAGAGAGAGAGAGAGAGAGAGAGAGAGAGAGAGAGAGAGAGAGAGAGAGAGAGAGATGACCTCACATGATTCGTCCTCTCCTCCACCCTGATAGAGTTGCCGTGGTAACAGAAGGGGGTGTGGCCAGCCTCCAGTTGTACACGGTGTGCAGGAACTCCGTCCAAACTGTAAATGTATTAAAATAAATAAACATAATATCAAAAGTAAAAGCAATTCAATAATGAGAAAACGTTATTAAAATGTATAAATAAATAATAAAATCTGTCCAAATGTAATAAAATTAAACAATATATTGCATTTAAAATTATAATTCATTTAAAATATATGACAATTTAATATTTTAACGAAATCACAATACAACCAAAGCAATAAAAAGCAAGCTATAATGTAATAAAATGAATCAAAAGATTTAATGTTTGTTTATACTAAAAAATATCAGTCAGAAACTGTAAAAAGCAAGAAATAATAATAAACATTAAAGTAATAAATATATAATAAAATCTATCTAATGAATCTATCTGTTTGTCTGTCTCCGTTTTTAGGAATTCTACTTAGATATTGTTTGGACAGGGCTGATGACAAATGGTGGACACACAGATGTTGGTTTCTGGGTTTAAAGGTCTGGGATCATGAGAACTCAGCCTTGAGGTGTTCACAAAGAGATGTTTGTCATGACAGAAGTAGGAGCCTCTCGGGGACCGCTGGAGTCTATCATCCACTGCTAAACTTTCTGATGATCTGTGGCACATGATCAAACTCTGGACAAAATGGGAGTTTCTATTAGGAGTTCATTAGGACTATTGTGAACTGAGAATTATGTCATAATCTAAATAAAAAAATGGGGATCAAGACAATACTAAATGCAGAACTGATTTAAAAGTGTAATAAAAAATATACAAAATATATATTTTATGTGAATGAAAAACGTATAGCCTATGTATACGATATAGACCGTAAATAAACCTGTAATAAATAAACAAATGTAAATAAGTAGTAACAAATAAGTAAATAAACAAATGGAAAAAAATAATATGGTATTTTCATATTATTTTTTTGTTATTTTCATATTACATTGTCAAAAAGTGACAATGTACCATACCAGTATAGTCCAGCAGAGGGTATTGTGGGATAGAAGTTAGAACTACGAACGAACGAACTATTTTTTAATTACAATATAAATTATTTATTATTATTATTATTATTATTTATGCTTTGTGTATTTTTGAAGCAGAGTAAATGCCATAGACAGTATAATGCCCAGTATGAACAGAGAAGATGACTGCTTTCTCCAGCATGCACCCAAAGCAGTTCCGGGTCGTATTTGAGCAGCTGGGAAACGTAGTCCTCATCCTTGTATTCCATTCTCACTGTCTCCGACGCGAAAGATGCCTGCCGTACACCACAAATTATTACTCGAGGAGGCCCTGCAGGACAGTCCGCAGGTAAACATCTGTTTACTGGATCTTTGTTCAATGTTTTAGCACTCATAACTATTCGGTTTAGTGTGTTTTGGGTTGCAAAACTGATGATGCGCTGTCGAGACGCGCGCGTATGTCGTTGGTCGCAGAGCATATGTGCAAGCTAATCTGAATTAAACATCAATTTAAGTGCGCGATTCAGTAGGGAATCACCTCAGCTCGTTAAGTTTATGTAACTGCTTGCATTGTTTATTATTCAAAGTTTTTTTTCCTAGATAAGAGCCACAGATGAGACACATACATGCTGATCATATGTTTATAAATTAGAGACGCGCGTCAAACATGCAGTCGCGCGTGTTATTTGCGGCTTTGGTGCTTTAAAGCTGTAAATGTTTCGCTGGCAGTGGTGTTGTGAATGGAGGGGCCTGTATGGGAGGAGTGAGATGTTGTTTAGTTGGTCAAACCCACAGAAGCCTGATCCTGATACATTAGATCACATGCTGTATCAGATCTATTAAATATATATTAGTATCAGTACTGAGACATCACTGGCAGATACGAAACAACAACAAATAATCAGAGACGTCAGATCAGCATGTGAGAAATAAGGTAAAACACACAAAAAACTTTGAATAACACTATACATTGTTTTGCAATCGGTTTTGATTTTTATTAGCTATTAAAAAAAATCATAATTAGGCCTAATTTGGATGCAGTTCAAACTGTGAAGCCACTCCCGCATACTTGTGATATTCTCAGTGAACAAATAATTGACTTTATATGCACAAGGTATGTGTCTGAGTCATGTCCCATAATGCCCTGTGTTTGAGATTATGAACCCACAGATGTCTCCGCCCGGCCAGTCACTTTGTTTGCATTGGAAACACACCCAGAAGTCTGATCTGATCCCAGACAGAACACACCTGTGGATACACCCAGCATGCTTCACGCTGCACGGATGCCGAGCACATTTAACACTGTGTGAATATCGAGTGTTTACTGGCTTTTGTGTTTTCTGTGGCAGACGCGGTCCTTGCTCAGTGTGTTTGAAGAGGATGCAGGCACGCTCACTAACTACACAAACCAGCTGCTCCAGTCTATGCAGAGAGTGTTTGGAGCACAGGTACACACACACACACACACACATGTTCACATTGACTTCAACAGTGGAGGCAACATATAAGCGAAATTTACTATGTCTAAATAAATATTCAGTTTATTGATCATGATTTATCCGTGCATGGTATTTTAAAGAAAAAAATGTTTGCAAACTGATTTTTTTTTTGTGCTGATGTCATCAAGGCCTCAGGGGTGGGGGTAAAGTATTAACCAATAGCATCACAGCATCTACAATCCAATCAAAGTCCAACCCTGTGTTATTTTCAACTGATTATGCTGTTATACTTTGAAATATGGCGCATTGTGAATGTCAAAGAGTTACAAAAATGTAAATGAACCCCGAATTCATGAAGCAAGCCTTCCTAGGTCTATATGAGTTTCTTTAATTCAGCCAAACACAATCAGAGTTTTATTAAAAATACCATGGCTCTTCCAAGATTTATAATGGGAGGCTGAGTTTTTAAAGCCCAATAAAGCGGAATATCCATATTTGTAACTTTATAAATTATAATGACTGACTTCCGGAAACGGCCATATGCGAGTCTAGTTCCAGCGGAAGAATGACCTCTGAAATGATCATTTTCATTTTTGGGTGAACCAACTAACCCTTTAAATGGATTGCAAACTCATTAAATGTAATCATTAAATGTCATTAAATACAAAATAATAATAGTATTATTTAATAGTGTCATTAAATGTAAACATAATAATTATATAATAATATAATAATAATAATATATAAAAAAATATAATAATAGGAAATAATTATATGCAATCTTCATAGATATTTATAAGCCCTGAACATAAAGCTGCAATTCTAAGTATGTAAATGTGAATTTATAAATATTTATTTTTACATCTGAATATGTAGTTACTACTCTGAATATATTAATGCAAACCACGATATAAAGATGTAAACCTGAAAATAACTCAAAATAAATGTAAACCATGAATAAATAGATAAATCTGAATATTTATATAGTTATAGGTTTTGATATATAGTTACATCCTGAATATGAAAATGCAAATCCTGAATGTACAGTTAAATGTCTGAGTTTATGTTTATAAGTCCTCAATAAATATATAAACCATGATTCATACATATGATCTATATAATCAATATTTCTGGATTATTCATATGTTTGGCAAATAAGATATGTTGTAAATATTACTTTATATTTAATAAAAATCAATGAAATAAGCCTCCCCATGCAATCAAACTGGTGCCGACTCTGATTCTTCATCTGACTAATTGAGTCTCCTGTTCGCAGAATGAAATGGCTCTGGCGACCGAACAGCTTTCTAAACAGCTCCTGGAGTATGAGAAGCAGGTGAGCGCTTTTTATTTTCTCTTTTAAACGTCAGCAGTGTGTTAGGAGCCATGATGAGTTCTGGGAATGTCTGACTATCAGATGTGTTGTCAATAAATCTGACATGATGGTTTGTGAGTGCAGAATTTTGCTCTGGCGAAAGGCGATGAAGAGGTGATCAACACTTTACAGCACTTTGCCAAAAGCGTGGAAGAGGTGAGGAGACTCCTGCGGTGTGTGTGTGTGTGTGGGTCACTCTGTCAGAGTCCATCAGTCGTGTGGCAGCTGGCGTGGGCTGTTTCTCTTCATGCTGGTTGTTTGATGTTTGCCAAAATGACAGATCACCTGATCATATGACCTTCATCTTTTGCCTCACATACTGCAGAGTTTAAGTCCATATTATTCAGATTATAAAGTAAAACGGCAACAATTCAGTGTGACATTAATAACACACCACAGTAATATTTTATAAATATTTGAATAACAAGTGTATTTTAATTTCTCTCTAGCTGAACTCTCTGCACAATGAATTGGCCACACAGATTGCTGATAAGATGGTGTTTCCCATGGTGCAGTTCAGAGAGAAGGACCTTACAGGTGCGACACTTACTTTAGAGATCATGTTCTCTAAAATCCACTGTTGTAGCGTTTTTTTGTTTGTTTGTTTTTTTTTTATTTACAATATAATGCATTTTTATATTGTTTTATTTTAAGTCAAATAAATTTGTTTTTGATTTAATTTATTTTAATATTAATTCAGTTATTTTCAAATGTTGACAAATTAGATTTTTTTCAAATATATATTTTTAATAATGAAATAATTATATTATGTATATTACACTTATATTACACTAATCTTAAAAACACATTTTTTGTTTGTTTTTAAATTTAACATTAATATTAATTTTGATATTGGTTCAGTTATTTCTTGAATGTTGGTGTCTATTTTATCAAATTCGATTTTGAGCAGACAAATAAAAAATATTTCTTTACGTTTTCATTTATTATTATAAACAAGCTTATTTATAAAATAGTATCTCATATCTCAATCTCGATGTTTCTTAAATAATTTCAATAATATTTTCACCATCTCTCTCATGTTTACCGTACCTTCAAGACTCTTACATGTATTGAAATACTTTTTATATGTATTTTTATATGTTTTTCAAAAGTGAAAAAACCTGTTTTCGATGATATGATCCTGATGATATGATCCAGAAGAAAGCCATAAGAATTGTGACTAACCAAGGTTCACGAGACCACACAAATAAAGTGTTTATAAAACTGCAGACTTTGAAATTTAAAGAGTTGGTCAGTTTCAAAATACTACAAATTATGTGGAGAGTGAAAAATAATTTAGTACCAACACATATTAAAAATAAATTCATGTTAATCACAGACAATAACAACAGAAGAAAAGGCAATTTTAGTGTACCATATTCACGTACCTCAAAAAAACAAAAGGAGTTTCTTGTAACTGGGATTAGTTTATGGAACTCTTTGGATAGAGGTCAAAAATCATGTTCACGATTGTTCAATTCAATAAAATGTACAAAAAATATGTACTTGAAAAATACGAAGGAAGTGAAGCATAAGAAACAATGTTTTATTTTTGTTTGTTTTTTGTTTTTGTTTTTTTGTTTTTTTTCTAAATTGGTAATTGTTAATTACTTATTACTATGTGAAGTAAAATTGAAGTAATATATATATATATATATATATATAAAAAGAAGGGAAAGAAGAAGAAAGGAAAAAAAAATGGCGAGCCATCTGTTTTGTATAAGCTTAGATTATTGAAAAAAGGGGCATTCATTTATAAGACTATGTCTTCTTTATGCTCCTATTCAGTAATGAATGTTATTATTTTGTTGTTGTGGAGATTATTGTTGTGTCTATAATAACATCATGACTGAATAAAGAAATTTGATTGATTGATTGATTGATATGAAGTGTCAGACTATCCGACCTCAACCAAAATTTTAAAGAGCTGTGATGAATTTGTTTTCAGAGATCAGCACACTGAAGGAGATATTCGGCATTGCCAGTGACGGTATGAAGTTAATAACATCTCTATTTAATATTAGTGGATGATAGAAAAAATATGTATATGCTGAATGAAAATCACTTTCGGTCTCTCTTTCTCTCTCCAGAGCATGAAGCTGCCATGGTGAAATATAGTCGTTTACCTAAAAAGAGAGAAAATGAAAAGGTAAATGTGGATGTGTTGTGTGAAACCCCCGACTCCCCCCGAGTCCAGCACTGAGCCAGATGTGTGTGTTGATGACAGGTTAAAGCGGAGGTGGTGAGAGAGGTGGCGTACTCCCGCAGAAAGCAGCATCAGGCGGCGATGCAGTATTATTGTGCTCTGAATGCGCTGCAGTACAGGAAGAAAGTGGCCATGCTGGAGCCCATGCTGGGATTCACACACGCTCAGGTCTGACACTCGCCATCACACACACTTCACTTCACTTCACTCTCTCCTGGATGAGCTGCGTTCAAAACTCTTCATATTTGCACACTTGTGACAACACATCAATTAAAGTTGCTTTTGCAAAAGCAAAATTTTGAAGACCTCAGGGTGACTGATAATAATGTCTCATTCCCAAAGAAGTAAATCAAAAGGTAATAAGGTTTTTAAGAAGTTTAGGAATAACTGTCACACAAAGGAGTTTGGTCTCTAGGGCAGTGGTTCCCAAACTTTTTGAAAGCAAGGCACCCCTTTGTAGTTATTTTTTTTTTTCCACGGCACCCCAACCCAATTAAACTAAACAAACATATGTACATACATAGGCCTATATACAATTAGTGATGCCGGTAACGCGTTACTTTTTCAGTAACAAGTAATCTAATGCGTTACTATTTCCAAACCAGTAATCCAATTAAAGTTACTTATCAAATTTAATGTGCGTTACTATTTTTGTTATTTTCTTTAGTAGAAATGATGGCTGTCTGACATCCTATATGAAACAGAAATGTGTGTGAGAAGGCAAAATCAGACAAACCCCTTCCAACTCCCAGAGTTATCCTGTCCAAATCTAATGCTACCAAGTCAAGTCAAGTCAAATAGGCCTATATTTATATATCGAAATAATATATTTATATATTAATCAAGACAACTTAACAGTTTTTGTTTATTCATGAAAAAGACAATCAAGTTGATGATGGGTCATTTAATTTGAATATACCACATCTTTAAATTACTAGTATTATTTTAAGTTAACATTATAAAATATGTAGACCTACATCACAAAACTAGTTGAGGATGAATTCTTTAAAATGGGCAATTCCAGCGTGGACTTGACATTTGAGGTAAAAAACCCCCAAAAAACTTAATGTAAATTCTCAGAAAATCAGTATATTGAAACGTCTTATCCATGCCCCCTTTAGACATTTGAAAAATATCACTCCACACGCGTTTATATTTAAGGGGAAAAACACATCCGTTATGGATATGTGACACACAAAAAAACTTTCACTTTTAGGTGGCAAAAGTGTAAAAAGTAATACTACTCACTGGAAAGAAGGGTTGGCTCGTCTCCACAGAACATAAATACATATTAATTTTGTCTTATTTTTCGTGTATGTATTTATGAGGGATAAATAATGTTACGTGAAAGTTCCCCGTTACGGACTTGACCACTCTGAAAGCGCCTCTGAAGGACTGCTTTAAAACTTTCACATCAAACATAAAGCCTTTCATTAAGGTGAATTTCGTTTTTGTATTAATTTTATCTTAATTTTAATAAATGTTTAATTCGACCAATTGCCTGGATTTAATAAAGAAGAACCCAAATACGGTATTTAACGGACGATAGATAATCATGACACAGCGCCATAGACCTTTATCTAAAGATCAAGTATAAAAGTATTAACATTGAATCATCTTGAAGATAGTTTCATCATTGACTGTAACCGAACGCGACGCAATGTTTGAACACAGATGGAGAATGACTGACAGCTGCAACGGAGGGAAAAGTTTACATGATCTTGAATTTAATGACTTAAATATTAATTTATCTCGCGCATAATGGCTTCAGAACACTTATATTAGAGTGCACGAAAACGTTATGGTACTTTAGAATGTTTTTGTGCCTTTTGTGGGGCTTAACAATAACACATAATAGTATACGCACAATATCGGATTTGGATCGGCCTCGTCTGATCGATACCCGATCCCTGAGTATCGGTTTGGGACATCCCTAATTCTAACAGACTTTGACTATATTTTCATTAAGTTAAAAGGAATTGTCAAGCATTAACGTATTAAGTGATGCACGGATATCATTGATAAACCTATTTTCATTTTATGGAGTCAGATGAAATGAGTTAATTGATAAGATTTAAATATGTTGCATTTAATTAAAAATCACTTTGCCATGGGAAAGACGGAACACGCGTGAAACCTTCACCACAGATCGAATTCCGCCATTGGATCGATTTCGTGCCGACTTTACAGCGGCATCTAGTGGTGAGGTTATGAATTACAACCAACAGAAGTTACGGTGGCCGACAGGAAGTGATGTCGTCATCTGACACTGTATTTCAAAAGAATTGCTACTTTTCAAAAAGAATCGCTACTTTAAAAAAAAAATCGCTACTTTTTCAAAAAGAATCGCTACTTTTCAAAAGAATTGCTACTTTTAAAAAAAAGAATTGCTACTTTTCAAAAGAATCGATTCCTTGTTCAAAAGAATCGCTACTTTTCAAAAGAATCACTACTTTTTCAAAAAGAATCGCTACTTTTTGAAAAAGAAAAGTAGCGAATCGATTCTTTTCAAAAAAACTTTTTAAAAGAATCAATTCTTTTTTTTAAAGTAGCCATTCTTTTTAAAAAAGTAGCGGTTAATTTTTTTAAAAGTAGTGCAAAAAATGTATTTATACATTACAATGTAATTACACATTTTACACATACATTACACATAGATTTTTTACAGATTTATTATACATTTATTACAGTGTTATTATACATTTATTACAGTGTTATTATACATTTATTGCAATTTAATTATACATTTAATTATATACTTACATTACAGTGTTATTATACATTTATAATTGTAGTGTTAGTATACATTTGTTACCTTAATATTATATTAAGGTAACAAATAATATTATTTGTTCGTTCCATTTTTGGAAGTTTTGCACTTCCATTATTATTTTATTACATTATTTTTTTATCAAGCGAAAAAAAATGTGTTCGAAATGATTATTCTATGTGAATATATTAATATTTATGAATATTAATATAAATATTTATTTCAGTTATTTCATGTACATTTGTGTCTTTTTTTTATCACATTGTTACAGCTCCGTTTAACTAAATAAATCACTTAGCAATAAATCACTTAGACACTCAAGGTTGTGCGTATCCTTTGCAGTGTGCCCAAAGACAACTCTTGACTGACTAATGCATGCCCTCGGGACTTTTTGCTTCAATTTAAGTGTTGTTTGTGTGCATTACAATCAATGTAGCTGAATAATCTTCAATCCTGTTTGGTTATCCACAGGTACATTTCTTTAAGAAGGGGATGGAGCTGGTGTCGAAGAAGATGGACAGTTTTCTAAGCTCAGTTTCCAGCATGAATCGGAGGTAAAGGACAATTCTTTATTTCAGGGCACACACATACGTGTGTGAGGATTGTCTGTGAGTCCCTCATTTTCTGTCTGTGCTTCAGTATTGAGTCTCAGTTAGAGGTCGAGGCAGAGGTCATGCGCTCGTCTCAGAGAGAGCTCCTGTCCGTGGATGACACCGTCTACATGCCAGATCACGATCGAGTCCCCGTGAATCGCGCCCTCATCCAGAAAGCAGGTTACCTCAACATCAGGAAGTACGGGTCACATGATCTCGGTCAGACTTGATTTTGTGACCAGGGGAGGTGTCCGGTTTAACACACTGAGCTTTGTGTCCCACAGTAAGACGGGGCTGGTGACCACGGCGTGGGACAGGCTGTTCTTCTTCACGCAGGGGGGGAACCTGATGTGTCAGCCGCGGGGCGCAGTGGCAGGCGGGATGGTCCTGGATCTGGACAACAGTTCTGTCATGGCCGTGGAGTGTGAGGACCGGCGATACTGCTTTCAGATCACTTCACCCAACGGCAAAACGTAAGGGTTTAAACCTGTGAACATTGAATGTGTGAAATGTTAATATAATTGATATATCATTTAATAGATTTGAAAAATGTATGAACAAATTAATATTTATAATTCTAATATAATAATATTTCCATATATTTAAATTTATATATATATATATATATATAAAATGGTATATTATGATATGTAATTATATAACTATAATTATACTTATAATAATAATAATAATGCATTTTATTTAATGACGCCTTTCATAGATGGATAGTCTTATTATATTTCTAAGAATATAATTTCATATATTTAAAATGGTATATTTCATATATTGGATTGGATCATATATGGATTTCACGCATGGTAGGTAACACAGTCACTCCCACTAGCCACTTTGGCGTGTTGAAAAATGTAGTCTAGTCAAAAGACATCTGACACAACAAACGAATTGCATTTGACACTACCAATCCCATGATGAGTACTACCTGCACATAGTCTAATGTTTGCTCATTGAGGTCTAAGTCTCATGCCCCTCTATCAGAATCCAGAGTTTTGGGAAGATTGGAGAAACTTAATTTTTCGCCTGAAAAAAAAACGTAAGGGGTACCACTGTCGTTTTTTTTTCGGGTTGAATTTTTGAGTTTCGATATCTCAGCTCTGGAAGGGGCTAGAGCCTCCATTTTTGCACTCAGGTGTAAGTATCATGGCCCTCTATCAGAATCCAGAGTTTTGGGAAGATTGGAGAAACTTAATTTTTCGCCCCCCCAAAAAATTGTAAGGGGTACCACTGTCGTTTTTTTTTCGGGCTGAATTTTTGAGTTTCGATATCTCAGCTCTGGAAGGGGCTAGAGCCTCCGTTTTTGCACTCAGGTCTAAGTCTCATGGCCCTCTATCAGAATCCAGAGTTTTGGGAAGATTGGAGAAACTTAATTTTTCGCCCGGAAAAAAAAAAACGTAAGGGGTACCACTGTCGTTTTTTTTTTTCGAAATGAATTTTTGAGTTTCGATATCTCAGCTCTGGAAGGGGCTAGAGCCTCCATTTTTTGCACTCAGGTCTAAGTCTCATGGCCCTCTATCAGAATCCAGAGTTTTGGGAAGATTGGAGAAACTTAATTTTTCGCCCCCCAAAAAAAACGTAAGGGGTACCACTGTCGTTTTTTTTTTTAGGCCGAATTTTTGAGTTTCGATATCTCAGCTCTGGAAGGGGCTAGAGCCTCCATTTTTGCACTCAGGTCTAAGTCTCATGGCCCTCTATCAGAATCCAGAGTTTTGGGAAGATTGGAGAAACTTAATTTTTCGCCCCCCAAAAAAAACGTAAGGGGTACCACTGTCGTTTTTTTTTCGGGCTGAATTTTTGAGTTTCGATATCTCAGCTCTGGAAGGGGCTAGAGCCTCCGTTTTTGCACTCAGGTCTAAGTCTCATGGCCCTCTATCAGAATCCAGAGTTTAAGGAAGATTGGAGAAACTTAATTTTTCGCCCGAAAAAAAAAAATGTAAGGGGTACCACTGTCGTTTTTTTTTCGGGCTGAATTTTTGAGTTTCGATATCTCAGCTCTGGAAGGGGCTAGAGCCTCCATTTTTGCACTCAGGTCTAAGTCTCATGGCCCTCTATCAGAATCCAGAGTTTAAGGAAGATTGGAGAAACTTAATTTTTCGCCCGAAAAAAAAAATGTAAGGGGTACCACTGTCGTTTTTTTTTCGGGCTGAATTTTTGAGTTTCGATATCTCAGCTCTGGAAGGGGCTAGAGCCTCCATTTTTGCACTCAGGTCTAAGTCTCATGGCCCTCTATCAGAATCCAGAGTTTTGGGAAGATTGGAGAAACTTAATTTTTCGCCCGGAAAAAAAAAAACGTAAGGGGTACCACTGTCGTTTTTTTTTTTCGAAATGAATTTTTGAGTTTCGATATCTCAGCTCTGGAAGGGGCTAGAGCCTCCATTTTTTGCACTCAGGTCTAAGTCTCATGGCCCTCTATCAGAATCCAGAGTTTTGGGAAGATTGGAGAAACTTAATTTTTCGCCCCCCAAAAAAAACGTAAGGGGTACCACTGTCGTTTTTTTTTTTAGGCCGAATTTTTGAGTTTCGATATCTCAGCTCTGGAAGGGGCTAGAGCCTCCATTTTTGCACTCAGGTCTAAATCTCATGGCCCTCTATCAGAATCCAGAGTTTTGGGAAGATTGGAGAAACTTAATTTTTCGCCCCCCCAAAAAAACGTAAGGGGTACCACTGTCGTTTTTTTTTCGGGCTGAATTTTTGAGTTTCGATATCTCAGCTCTGGAAGGGGCTAGAGCCTCCGTTTTTGCACTCAGGTCTAAGTCTCATGGCCCTCTATCAGAATCCAGAGTTTTGGGAAGATTGGAGAAACTTAATTTTTCGCCCCCCAAAAAAAACGTAAGGGGTACCACTGTCGTTTTTTTTTTTAGGCCGAATTTTTGAGTTTCGATATCTCAGCTCTGGAAGGGGCTAGAGCCTCCATTTTTGCACTCAGGTCTAAGTCTCATGGCCCTCTATTAGAATCCAGAGTTTTGGGAAGATTGGAGAAACTTAATTTTTCGCCCCCCAAAAAAAACGTAAGGGGTACCACTGTCGTTTTTTTTTCGGGCTGAATTTTTGAGTTTCGATATCTCAGCTCTGGAAGGGGCTAGAGCCTCCGTTTTTGCACTCAGGTCTAAGTCTCATGGCCCTCTATCAGAATCCAGAGTTTAAGGAAGATTGGAGAAACTTAATTTTTCGCCCGAAAAAAAAAATGTAAGGGGTACCACTGTCGTTTTTTTTTTCGGGCTGAATTTTTGAGTTTCGATATCTCAGCTCTGGAAGGGGCTAGAGCCTCCATTTTTGCACTCAGGTCTAAGTCTCATGGCCCTCTATCAGAATCCAGAGTTTTGGGAAGATTGGAGAAACTTAATTTTTCGCCCGGAAAAAAAAAAAACGTAAGGGGTACCACTGTCGTTTTTTTTTTTCGAAATGAATTTTTGAGTTTCGATATCTCAGCTCTGGAAGGGGCTAGAGCCTCCATTTTTTGCACTCAGGTCTAAGTCTCATGGCCCTCTATCAGAATCCAGAGTTTTGGGAAGATTGGAGAAACTTAATTTTTCGCCCCCCAAAAAAAACGTAAGGGGTACCACTGTCGTTTTTTTTTTTAGGCCGAATTTTTGAGTTTCGATATCTCAGCTCTGGAAGGGGCTAGAGCCTCCATTTTTGCACTCAGGTCTAAATCTCATGGCCCTCTATCAGAATCCAGAGTTTTGGGAAGATTGGAGAAACTTAATTTTTCGCCCCCCAAAAAAAACGTAAGGGGTACCACTGTCGTTTTTTTTTCGGGCTGAATTTTTGAGTTTCGATATCTCAGCTCTGGAAGGGGCTAGAGCCTCCGTTTTTGCACTCAGGTCTAAGTCTCATGGCCCTCTATCAGAATCCAGAGTTTTGGGAAGATTGGAGAAACTTAATTTTTCGCCCCCCAAAAAAAACGTAAGGGGTACCACTGTCTTTTTTTTTCGGGCTGAATTTTTGAGTTTCGATATCTCAGCTCTGGAAGGGGCTAGATCCTCCGTTTTTGCACTCAGGTCTAAGTCTCATGGCCCTCTATCAGAATCCAGAGTTTTAGGAAGATTGGAGAAACTTAATTTTTCGCCCGAAAAAAAAAATGTAAGGGGTACCACTGTCGGGTTTTTTTCGGGCTGAATTTTTGAGTTTCAATATCTTAGCTCTGGAAGGAGCTAGAGCCTCCATTTTTGCACTCAGGTCTAAGTCTCATGGCCCTCTATCAGAATCCAGAGTTTTTGGAAGATTGGAGAAACTTAATTTTTCGCCCGGAAAAAAAAAAACGTAAGGGGTACCACTGTCGTTTTTTTTTTTCGAAATGAATTTTTGAGTTTCGATATTTCAGCTCTGGAAGGGGCTAGAGCCTCCATTTTTTGCACTCAGGTCTAAGTCTCATGGCCCTCTATCAGAATCCAGAGTTTTGGGAAGATTGGAGAAATTTAATTTTTCGCCCGAAAAAAAAAACGTAAGGGGTACCACTGTCGTTTTTTTTTTCGGGCCGAATTTTTGAGTTTCGATATCTCAGCTCTGGAAGGGGCTAGAGCCTCCATTTTTGCACTCAGGTCTAAGTCTCATGGCCCTCTATCAGAATCCAGAGTTTTGGGAAGATTGAAGAAACTTAATTTTTCGCCCGAAAAAAAAAACGTAAGGGGTCTCACTGTCATTTTTTTTTCGGGCCGAATTTTTGAGTTTCGATATCTCAGCTCTGGAAGGGGCTAGAGCCTCCATTTTTGCACTCAGGTCTAAGTCTCATGGCCCTCTATCAGAATTTGGGAAGATTGGAGAAACTTAATTTTTCGCCCCCCAAAAAAAAAACGTAAGGGGTACCACTGTCGTTTTTTTTTCGGGCCGAATTTTTGAGTTTCGATATCTCAGCTCTGGAAGGGGCTAGAGCCTCTGTTTTTGCACTCAGGTCTAAGTCTCATGGCCCTCTATCAGAATTTGGGAAGATTGGAGAAACTTAATTTTTCGCCCAAAAAAAAAACGTAAGGGGTACCACTGTCGTTTTTTTTTCAGGCCGAATTTTTGAGTTTCGATATCTCAGCTCTGGAAGGGGCTAGAGCCTCCATTTTTGCAATCAGGTCTAAGTCTCATGGCCCTCTATCAGAATTTGGGAAGATTGTAGAAACTTAATTTTTCGCCCAAAAAAAAAAAACGTAAGGGGTACCACTGTCGTTTTTTTTTTCGGGCCGAATTTTTGAGTTTCGATATCTCAGCTCTGGAAGGGGCTAGAGCCTCCATTTTTGCACTCAGGTCTAAGTCTCATGGCCCTCTATCAGAATTTGGGAAGATTGGAGAAACTTAATTTTTTGCCCAAAAAAAAAACGTAAGGGGTACCACTGTCGTTTTTTTTTTCGGGCCAATTTTTTGAGTTTCGATATCTCAGCTCTGGAAGGGGCTAGAGCCTCCATTTTTGCACTCAGGTCTAAGTCTCATGGCCCTCTATCAGAATTTGGGAAGATTAGAGAAACTTAATTTTTTGCCCAAAAAAAAACCGTAAGGGGTACCACTGTCGTTTTTTTTTCGGGCCGAATTTTTGAGTTTCGATATCTCAGCTCTGGAAGGGGCTAGAGCCTCCATTTTTGCACTCAGGTCTAAGTCTCATGGCCCTCTATCAGAATTTGGGAAGATTGGAGAAACTTAATTTTTTGCCCAAAAAAAAAACGTAAGGGGTACCACTGTCGTTTTTTTTTTCGGGCCAATTTTTTGAGTTTCGATATCTCAGCTCTGGAAGGGGCTAGAGCCTCCATTTTTGCACTCAGGTCTAAGTCTCATGGCCCTCTATCAGAATTTGGGAAGATTAGAGAAACTTAATTTTTCGCCCAAAAAAAAAAACGTAAGGGGTACCACTGTCGTTTTTTTTTCGGGCCGAATTTTTGAGTTTCGATATCTCAGCTCTGGAAGGGGCTAGAGCCTCCATTTTTGCACTCAGGTCTAAGTCTCATGGCCCTCTATCAGAATTTGGGAAGATTGGAGAAACTTAATTTTTAGCCCAAAAAAAAAACGTAAGGGGTACCACTGTCGTTTTTTTTTCGGGACGAATTTTTGAGTTTCGATATCTCAGCTCTAGAAGGGGCTAGAGCCTCCATTTTTGCACTCAGGTCTAAGTCTCATGGCCCTCTATCAGAATTTTGGAAGATTGGAGAAACTTAATTTTTCGCCCAAAAAAAAATACGTAAGGGGTACCACTGTCGTTTTTTTTTCGGGCCGAATTTTTGAGTTTCGATATCTCAGCTCTGGAAGGGGCTAGAGCCTCCATTTTTGCACTCAGGTCTAAGTCTCATGGCCCTCTATCAGAATTTGGGAAGATTGGAGAAACTTAATTTTTCGCCCAAAAAAAAAACGTAAGGGGTACCACTGTCATTTTTTTTTTTCGGGCCAATTTTTTGAGTTTCGATATCTCAGCTCTGGAAGGGGCTAGAGCCTCCATTTTTGCACTCAGGTCTAAGTCTCATGGCCCTCTATCAGAATTTGGGAAGATTGGAGAAACTTAATTTTTCGCCCAAAAAAAAAAACGTAAGGGGTACCACTGTCGTTTTTTTTTCGGGCCGAATTTTTGAGTTTCGATATCTCAGCTCTGGAAGGGGCTAGAGCCTCCATTTTTGCACTCAGGTCTAAGTCTCATGGCCCTCTATCAGAATTTGGGAAGATTGGAGAAACTTAATTTTTCGCCCAAAAAAAAAACGTAAGGGGTACCACTGTCGTTTTTTTTTTCGGGCCGAATTTTTGAGTTTCGATATCTCAGCTCTGGAAGGGGCTAGAGCCTCCATTTTTGCACTCAGGTCTAAGTCTCATGGCCCTCTATCAGAATTTGGAAAGATTGGAGAAACTTAATTTTTAGCCCCAAAAAAAAAACGTAAGGGGTACCACTGTCGTTTTTTTTTCGGGCCGAATTTTTGAGTTTCGATATCTCAGCTCTGGAAGGGGCTAGAGCCTCCATTTTTGCACTCAGGTCTAAGTCTCATGACCCTCTATCAGATTTTGGGAAGATTGGAGAAACTTAATTTTTCGCCCAAAAAAAAAACGTCAGGGGTACCACTGTCGTTTTTTTTTCGGGCCTAATTTTTGAGTTTCGATATCTCAGCTCTGGAAGGGGCTAGAGCCTCCATTTTTGCACTCAGGTCTAAGTCTCATGGCCCTCTATCAGAATTTGGGAAGATTGGAGAAACTTAATTTTTCGCCCAAAAAAAAAACGTAAGGGGTACCACTGTCATTTTTTTTTTCGGGCCGAATTTTTGAGGTTCGATATCTCAGCTCTGGAAGGGGCTAGAGCCTCCATTTTTGCACTCAGGTCTAAGTCTCATCGCCCTCTATCAGAATTTGGGAAGATTAGAGAAACTTAATTTTTCGCCCAAAAAAAAAACGTAAGGGGTACCACTGTCGTTTTTTTTTTTGGGCCAATTTTTTGAGTTTCGATATCTCAGCTCTGGAAGGGGCTAGAGCCTCCATTTTTGCACTCAGGTCTAAGTCTCATGGCCCTCTATCAGAATTTGGGAAGATTAGAGAAACTTAATTTTTCGCCCAAAAAAAAAACGTAAGGGGTACCACTGTCGTTTTTTTTTTCGGGCCGAATTTTTGAGTTTCGATATCTCAGCTCTGGAAGGGGCTAGAGCCTCCATTTTTGCACTCAGGTCTAAGTCTCATGGCCCTCTATCAGAATTTGGGAAGATTGGAGAAACTTAATTTTTAGCCCAAAAAAAAAACGTAAGGGGTACCACTGTCGTTTTTTTTTTCGGGCCGAATTTTTGAGTTTCGATATCTCAGCTCTGGAAGGGGCTAGAGCCTCCATTTTTGCACTCAGGTCTAAGTCTCATGGCCTTCTATCAGAATTTGGGAAGATTAAAGAAACTTAATTTTTCGCCCAAAAAAAAAACGTAAGGGGTACCACTGTCGTTTTTTTTTCGGGCCGAATTTTTGAGTTTCGATATCTCAGCTCTGGAAGGGGCTAGAGCCTCCATTTTTGCATTCAGGTCTAAGTCTCATGGCCCTCTATCAGAATTTGGGAAGATTGGAGAAACTTAATTTTTCGCCCAAAAAAAAAACGTAAGGGGTACCACTGTCGTTTTTTTTTTCGGGCCGAATTTTTGAGGTTCGATATCTCAGCTCTGGAAGGGGCTAGAGCCTCCATTTTTGCACTCAGGTCTAAGTCTCATGGCCCTCTATCAGAATTTGGGAAGATTAGAGAAACTTAATTTTTCGCCCAAAAAAAAAACGTAAGGGGTACCACTGTCGTTTTTTTTTCGGGCCGAATTTTTGAGTTTCGATATCTCAGCTCTGGAAGGGGCTAGAGCCTCCATTTTTGCACTCAGGTCTAAGTCTCATGGTCCTCTATCAGAATTTGGGAAGATTGGAGAAACTTAATTTTTCGCCCAAAAAAAAAAAACGTAAGGGGTACCACTGTCGTTTTTTTTTTCGGGCCGAATTTTTGAGGTTCGATATCTCAGCTCTGGAAGGGGCTAGAGCCTCCATTTTTGCACTCAGGTCTAAGTCTCATGGCCCTCTATCAGAATTTGGGAAGATTAGAGAAACTTAATTTTTTGCCCAAAAAAAAAAAACTTAAGGGGTACCACTGTCGTTTTTTTTTCGGGCCGAATTTTTGAGTTTCGATATCTCAGCTCTGGAAGGGGCTAGAGCCTCCATTTTTGCACTCAGGTCTAAGTCTCATGGCCCTCTATCAGAATTTGGGAAGATTGGAGAAACTTAATTTTTTGCCCAAAAAAAAAAACGTAAGGGGTACCACTGTCGTTTTTTTTTTCGGGCCAATTTTTTGAGTTTCGATATCTCAGCTCTGGAAGGGGCTAGAGCCTCCATTTTTGCACTCAGGTCTAAGTCTCATGGCCCTCTATCAGAATTTGGGAAGATTAGAGAAACTTAATTTTTCGCCCAAAAAAAAAAAACGTAAGGGGTACCACTGTCGTTTTTTTTTCGGGCCGAATTTTTGAGTTTCGATATCTCAGCTCTGGAAGGGGCTAGAGCCTCCATTTTTGCACTCAGGTCTAAGTCTCATGGCCCTCTATCAGAATTTGGGAAGATTGGAGAAACTTAATTTTTCGCCCAAAAAAAAAACGTAAGGGGTACCACTGTCATTTTTTTTTTCGGGCCGAATTTTTGAGGTTCGATATCTCAGCTCTGGAAGGGGCTAGAGCCTCCATTTTTGCACTCAGGTCTAAGTCTCATGGCCCTCTATCAGAATTTGGGAAGATTAGAGAAACTTAATTTTTCGCCCAAAAAAAAAACGTAAGGGGCACCACTGTCGTTTTTTTTTTTGGGCCAATTTTTTGAGTTTCGATATCTCAGCTCTGGAAGGGGCTAGAGCCTCCATTTTTGCACTCAGGTCTAAGTCTCATGGCCCTCTATCAGAATTTGGGAAGATTAGAGAAACTTAATTTTTCGCCCAAAAAAAAAACGTAAGGGGTACCACTGTCGTTTTTTTTTCGGGCCGAATTTTTGAGTTTCGATATCTCAGCTCTGGAAGGGGCTAGAGCCTCCATTTTTGCACTCAGGTCTAAGTCTCATGGCCCTCTATCAGAATTTGGGAAGATTGGAGAAACTTAATTTTTAGCCCAAAAAAAAAACGTAAGGGGTACCACTGTCGTTTTTTTTTTCGGGCCGAATTTTTGAGTTTCGATATCTCAGCTCTGGAAGGGGCTAGAGCCTCCATTTTTGCACTCAGGTCTAAGTCTCATGGCCTTCTATCAGAATTTGGGAAGATTGGAGAAACTTAATTTTTCGCCCAAAAAAAAAACGTAAGGGGTACCACTGTCGTTTTTTTTTTCGGGCCGAATTTTTGAGTTTCGATATCTCAGCTCTGGAAGGGGCTAGAGCCTCCATTTTTGCATTCAGGTCTAAGTCTCATGGCCCTCTATCAGAATTTGGGAAGATTGGAGAAACTTAATTTTTCGCCCAAAAAAAAAACGTAAGGGGTACCACTGTCGTTTTTTTTTTCGGGCCGAATTTTTGAGGTTCGATATCTCAGCTCTGGAAGGGGCTAGAGCCTCCATTTTTGCACTCAGGTCTAAGTCTCATGGCCCTCTATCAGAATTTGGGAAGATTAGAGAAACTTAATTTTTCGCCCAAAAAAAAAACGTAAGGGGTACCACTGTCGTTTTTTTTTGGGCCAATTTTTTGAGTTTCAATATCTCAGCTCTGGAAGGGGCTAGAGCCTCCATTTTTGCACTCAGGTCTAAGTCTCATGGCCCTCTATCAGAATTTGGGAAGATTAGAGAAACTTAATTTTTCGCCCAAAAAAAAAACGTAAGGGGTACCACTGTCGTTTTTTTTTCGGGCCGAATTTTTGAGTTTCGATATCTCAGCTCTGGAAGGGGCTAGAGCCTCCATTTTTGCACTCAGGTCTAAGTCTCATGGCCCTCTATCAGAATTTGGGAAGATTGGAGAAACTTAATTTTTTGCCCAAAAAAAAAACGTAAGGGGTACCACTGTCGTTTTTTTTTTTCGAAATGAATTTTTGAGTTTCGATATTTCAGCTCTGGAAGGGGCTAGAGCCTCCATTTTTGCACTCAGGTCTAAATCTCATGGCCCTCTATCAGAATCCAGAGTTTTGGGAAGATTGGAGAAACTTAATTTTTCGCCCCCCAAAAAAAAAACGTAAGGGGTACCACTGTCGTTTTTTTTTCGGGCCGAATTTTTGAGTTTCGATATCTCAGCTCTGGAAGGGGCTAGAGCCTCTGTTTTTGCACTCAGGTCTAAGTCTCATGGCCCTCTATCAGAATTTGGGAAGATTGGAGAAACTTAATTTTTCGCCCAAAAAAAAAACGTAAGGGGTACCACTGTCGTTTTTTTTTCAGGCCGAATTTTTGAGTTTCGATATCTCAGCTCTGGAAGGGGCTAGAGCCTCCATTTTTGCAATCAGGTCTAAGTCTCATGGCCCTCTATCAGAATTTGGGAAGATTGTAGAAACTTAATTTTTCGCCCAAAAAAAAAAAACGTAAGGGGTACCACTGTCGTTTTTTTTTTCGGGCCGAATTTTTGAGTTTCGATATCTCAGCTCTGGAAGGGGCTAGAGCCTCCATTTTTGCACTCAGGTCTAAGTCTCATGGCCCTCTATCAGAATTTGGGAAGATTGGAGAAACTTAATTTTTTGCCCAAAAAAAAAACGTAAGGGGTACCACTGTCGTTTTTTTTTTTCGGGCCAATTTTTTGAGTTTCGATATCTCAGCTCTGGAAGGGGCTAGAGCCTCCATTTTTGCACTCAGGTCTAAGTCTCATGGCCCTCTATCAGAATTTGGGAAGATTAGAGAAACTTAATTTTTTGCCCAAAAAAAAACCGTAAGGGGTACCACTGTCGTTTTTTTTTCGGGCCGAATTTTTGAGTTTCGATATCTCAGCTCTGGAAGGGGCTAGAGCCTCCATTTTTGCACTCAGGTCTAAGTCTCATGGCCCTCTATCAGAATTTGGGAAGATTGGAGAAACTTAATTTTTTGCCCAAAAAAAAAACGTAAGGGGTACCACTGTCGTTTTTTTTTTCGGGCCAATTTTTTGAGTTTCGATATCTCAGCTCTGGAAGGGGCTAGAGCCTCCATTTTTGCACTCAGGTCTAAGTCTCATGGCCCTCTATCAGAATTTGGGAAGATTAGAGAAACTTAATTTTTCGCCCAAAAAAAAAAACGTAAGGGGTACCACTGTCGTTTTTTTTTCGGGCCGAATTTTTGAGTTTCGATATCTCAGCTCTGGAAGGGGCTAGAGCCTCCATTTTTGCACTCAGGTCTAAGTCTCATGGCCCTCTATCAGAATTTGGGAAGATTGGAGAAACTTAATTTTTAGCCCAAAAAAAAAACGTAAGGGGTACCACTGTCGTTTTTTTTTCGGGACGAATTTTTGAGTTTCGATATCTCAGCTCTAGAAGGGGCTAGAGCCTCCATTTTTGCACTCAGGTCTAAGTCTCATGGCCCTCTATCAGAATTTTGGAAGATTGGAGAAACTTAATTTTTCGCCCAAAAAAAAATACGTAAGGGGTACCACTGTCGTTTTTTTTTCGGGCCGAATTTTTGAGTTTCGATATCTCAGCTCTGGAAGGGGCTAGAGCCTCCATTTTTGCACTCAGGTCTAAGTCTCATGGCCCTCTATCAGAATTTGGGAAGATTGGAGAAACTTAATTTTTCGCCCAAAAAAAAAACGTAAGGGGTACCACTGTCATTTTTTTTTTTCGGGCCAATTTTTTGAGTTTCGATATCTCAGCTCTGGAAGGGGCTAGAGCCTCCATTTTTGCACTCAGGTCTAAGTCTCATGGCCCTCTATCAGAATTTGGGAAGATTGGAGAAACTTAATTTTTCGCCCAAAAAAAAAACGTAAGGGGTACCACTGTCGTTTTTTTTTCGGGCCGAATTTTTGAGTTTCGATATCTCAGCTCTGGAAGGGGCTAGAGCCTCCATTTTTGCACTCAGGTCTAAGTCTCATGGCCCTCTATCAGAATTTGGGAAGATTGGAGAAACTTAATTTTTCGCCCAAAAAAAAAACGTAAGGGGTACCACTGTCGTTTTTTTTTTCGGGCCGAATTTTTGAGTTTCGATATCTCAGCTCTGGAAGGGGCTAGAGCCTCCATTTTTGCACTCAGGTCTAAGTCTCATGGCCCTCTATCAGAATTTGGAAAGATTGGAGAAACTTAATTTTTAGCCCCAAAAAAAAAACGTAAGGGGTACCACTGTCGTTTTTTTTTCGGGCCGAATTTTTGAGTTTCGATATCTCAGCTCTGGAAGGGGCTAGAGCCTCCATTTTTGCGCTCAGGTCTAAGTCTCATGACCCTCTATCAGATTTTGGGAAGATTGGAGAAACTTAATTTTTCGCCCAAAAAAAAAACGTCAGGGGTACCACTGTCGTTTTTTTTTCGGGCCTAATTTTTGAGTTTCGATATCTCAGCTCTGGAAGGGGCTAGAGCCTCCATTTTTGCACTCAGGTCTAAGTCTCATGGCCCTCTATCAGAATTTGGGAAGATTGGAGAAACTTAATTTTTCGCCCAAAAAAAAAACGTAAGGGGTACCACTGTCATTTTTTTTTTCGGGCCGAATTTTTGAGGTTCGATATCTCAGCTCTGGAAGGGGCTAGAGCCTCCATTTTTGCACTCAGGTCTAAGTCTCATCGCCCTCTATCAGAATTTGGGAAGATTAGAGAAACTTAATTTTTCGCCCAAAAAAAAAACGTAAGGGGTACCACTGTCGTTTTTTTTTTTGGGCCAATTTTTTGAGTTTCGATATCTCAGCTCTGGAAGGGGCTAGAGCCTCCATTTTTGCACTCAGGTCTAAGTCTCATGGCCCTCTATCAGAATTTGGGAAGATTAGAGAAACTTAATTTTTCGCCCAAAAAAAAAACGTAAGGGGTACCACTGTCGTTTTTTTTTCGGGCCGAATTTTTGAGTTTCGATATCTCAGCTCTGGAAGGGGCTAGAGCCTCCATTTTTGCACTCAGGTCTAAGTCTCATGGCCCTCTATCAGAATTTGGGAAGATTGGAGAAACTTAATTTTTAGCCCAAAAAAAAAACGTAAGGGGTACCACTGTCGTTTTTTTTTTCGGGCCGAATTTTTGAGTTTCGATATCTCAGCTCTGGAAGGGGCTAGAGCCTCCATTTTTGCACTCAGGTCTAAGTCTCATGGCCTTCTATCAGAATTTGGGAAGATTAAAGAAACTTAATTTTTCGCCCAAAAAAAAAACGTAAGGGGTACCACTGTCGTTTTTTTTTCGGGCCGAATTTTTGAGTTTCGATATCTCAGCTCTGGAAGGGGCTAGAGCCTCCATTTTTGCATTCAGGTCTAAGTCTCATGGCCCTCTATCAGAATTTGGGAAGATTGGAGAAACTTAATTTTTCGCCCAAAAAAAAAAACGTAAGGGGTACCACTGTCGTTTTTTTTTTCGGGCCGAATTTTTGAGGTTCGATATCTCAGCTCTGGAAGGGGCTAGAGCCTCCATTTTTGCACTCAGGTCTAAGTCTCATGGCCCTCTATCAGAATTTGGGAAGATTAGAGAAACTTAATTTTTCGCCCAAAAAAAAAACGTAAGGGGTACCACTGTCGTTTTTTTTTCGGGCCGAATTTTTGAGTTTCGATATCTCAGCTCTGGAAGGGGCTAGAGCCTCCATTTTTGCACTCAGGTCTAAGTCTCATGGTCCTCTATCAGAATTTGGGAAGATTGGAGAAACTTAATTTTTCGCCCAAAAAAAAAAAACGTAAGGGGTACCA
Source organism: Pimephales promelas (assembly GCF_988280905.1). NCBI lineage: Eukaryota > Metazoa > Chordata > Actinopteri > Cypriniformes > Leuciscidae > Pimephales > Pimephales promelas. Next base: position 12,097,914 of record NC_142793.1, read on the forward strand.
CTGTCGTTTTTTTTTTCGGGCCGAATTTTTGAGGTTCGATATCTCAGCTCTGGAAGGGGCTAGAGCCTCCATTTTTGCACTCAGGTCTAAGTCTCATGGCCCTCTATCAGAATTTGGGAAGATTAGAGAAACTTAATTTTTTGCCCAAAAAAAAAAAACTTAAGGGGTACCACTGTCGTTTTTTTTTCGGGCCGAATTTTTGAGTTTCGATATCTCAGCTCTGGAAGGGGCTAGAGCCTCCATTTTTGCACTCAGGTCTAAGTCTCATGGCCCTCTATCAGAATTTGGGAAGATTGGAGAAACTTAATTTTTTGCCCAAAAAAAAAAACGTAAGGGGTACCACTGTCGTTTTTTTTTTCGGGCCAATTTTTTGAGTTTCGATATCTCAGCTCTGGAAGGGGCTAGAGCCTCCATTTTTGCACTCAGGTCTAAGTCTCATGGCCCTCTATCAGAATTTGGGAAGATTAGAGAAACTTAATTTTTCGCCCAAAAAAAAAAAACGTAAGGGGTACCACTGTCGTTTTTTTTTCGGGCCGAATTTTTGAGTTTCGATATCTCAGCTCTGGAAGGGGCTAGAGCCTCCATTTTTGCACTCAGGTCTAAGTCTCATGGCCCTCTATCAGAATTTGGGAAGATTGGAGAAACTTAATTTTTCGCCCAAAAAAAAAACGTAAGGGGTACCACTGTCATTTTTTTTTTCGGGCCGAATTTTTGAGGTTCGATATCTCAGCTCTGGAAGGGGCTAGAGCCTCCATTTTTGCACTCAGGTCTAAGTCTCATGGCCCTCTATCAGAATTTGGGAAGATTAGAGAAACTTAATTTTTCGCCCAAAAAAAAAACGTAAGGGGCACCACTGTCGTTTTTTTTTTTGGGCCAATTTTTTGAGTTTCGATATCTCAGCTCTGGAAGGGGCTAGAGCCTCCATTTTTGCACTCAGGTCTAAGTCTCATGGCCCTCTATCAGAATTTGGGAAGATTAGAGAAACTTAATTTTTCGCCCAAAAAAAAAACGTAAGGGGTACCACTGTCGTTTTTTTTTCGGGCCGAATTTTTGAGTTTCGATATCTCAGCTCTGGAAGGGGCTAGAGCCTCCATTTTTGCACTCAGGTCTAAGTCTCATGGCCCTCTATCAGAATTTGGGAAGATTGGAGAAACTTAATTTTTAGCCCAAAAAAAAAACGTAAGGGGTACCACTGTCGTTTTTTTTTTCGGGCCGAATTTTTGAGTTTCGATATCTCAGCTCTGGAAGGGGCTAGAGCCTCCATTTTTGCACTCAGGTCTAAGTCTCATGGCCTTCTATCAGAATTTGGGAAGATTGGAGAAACTTAATTTTTCGCCCAAAAAAAAAACGTAAGGGGTACCACTGTCGTTTTTTTTTTCGGGCCGAATTTTTGAGTTTCGATATCTCAGCTCTGGAAGGGGCTAGAGCCTCCATTTTTGCATTCAGGTCTAAGTCTCATGGCCCTCTATCAGAATTTGGGAAGATTGGAGAAACTTAATTTTTCGCCCAAAAAAAAAACGTAAGGGGTACCACTGTCGTTTTTTTTTTCGGGCCGAATTTTTGAGGTTCGATATCTCAGCTCTGGAAGGGGCTAGAGCCTCCATTTTTGCACTCAGGTCTAAGTCTCATGGCCCTCTATCAGAATTTGGGAAGATTAGAGAAACTTAATTTTTCGCCCAAAAAAAAAACGTAAGGGGTACCACTGTCGTTTTTTTTTGGGCCAATTTTTTGAGTTTCAATATCTCAGCTCTGGAAGGGGCTAGAGCCTCCATTTTTGCACTCAGGTCTAAGTCTCATGGCCCTCTATCAGAATTTGGGAAGATTAGAGAAACTTAATTTTTCGCCCAAAAAAAAAACGTAAGGGGTACCACTGTCGTTTTTTTTTCGGGCCGAATTTTTGAGTTTCGATATCTCAGCTCTGGAAGGGGCTAGAGCCTCCATTTTTGCACTCAGGTCTAAGTCTCATGGCCCTCTATCAGAATTTGGGAAGATTGGAGAAACTTAATTTTTCGCCCAAAAAAAAAACGTAAGGGGTACCACTGTCGTTTTTTTTTTCGGGCCAATTTTTTGAGTTTCGATATCTCAGCTCTGGAAGGGGCTAGAGCCTCCATTTTTGCACTCAGGTCTAAGTCTCATGGCCCTCTATCAGAATTTGGGAAGATTGGAGAAACTTAATTTTTAGCCCAAAAAAAAAAAACGTAAGGGGTACCACTGTCGTTTTTTTTTCGGGCCGAATTTTTGAGTTTCGATATCTCAGCTCTGGAAGGGGCTAGAGCCTCCATTTTTGCACTCAGGTCTAAGTCTCATGGCCCTCTATCAGAATTTGGGAAGATTGGAGAAACTTAATTTTTCGCCCAAAAAAAAAAACGTAAGGGGTACCACTGTCGTTTTTTTTTCGGGCCGAATTTTTGAGTTTCGATATCTCAGCTCTGGAAGGGGCTAGAGCCTCCATTTTTGCACTCAGGTCTAAGTCTCATGGCCCTCTATCAGAATTTGGGAAGATTGGAGAAACTTAATTTTTCGACCAAAAAAAAAACGTAAGGGGTACCACTGTCGTTTTTTTTTTCGGGCCGAATTTTTGAGGTTCGATATCTCAGCTCTGGAAGGGGCTAGAGCCTCCATTTTTGCACTCAGGTCTAAGTCTCATGGCCCTCTATCAGAATTTGGGAAGATAAGAGAAACTTAATTTTTCGCCCAAAAAAAAAACGTAAGGGGTACCACTGTCGTTTTTTTTTTGGGCCAATTTTTTGAGTTTCGATATCTCAGCTCTGGAAGGGGCTAGAGCCTCCATTTTTGCACTCAGGTCTAAGTCTCATGGCCCTCTATCAGAATTTGGGAAAATTAGAGAAACTTAATTTTTCGCCCAAAAAAAAAACGTAAGGGGTACCACTGTCGTTTTTTTTTTCGGGCCGAATTTTTGAGTTTCGATATCTCAGCTCTGGAAGGGGCTAGAGCCTCCATTTTTGCACTCAGGTCTAAGTCTCATGGCCCTCTATCAGAATTTGGGAAGATTAGAGAAACTTAATTTTTCGCCCAAAAAAAAAACGTAAGGGGTACCACTGTCGTTTTTTTTTTGGGCCAATTTTTTGAGTTTCGATATCTCAGCTCTGGAAGGGGCTAGAGCCTCCATTTTTGCACTCAGGTCTAAGTCTCATGGCCCTCTATCAAAATTTGGGAAGATTAGAGAAACTTAATTTTTCGCCCAAAAAAAAAACGTAAGGGGTACCACTGTCGTTTTTTTTTTCGGGCCGAATTTTTGAGTTTCGATATCTCAGCTCTGGAAGGGGCTAGAGCCTCCATTTTTGCACTCAGGTCTAAGTCTCATGGCCCTCTATCAGAATTTGGGAAGATTGGAGAAACTTAATTTTTCGCCCAAAAAAAAAAACGTAAAGGGTACCACTGTCTTTTTTTTTTCGGGCCGAATTTTTGAGGTTCGATATCTCAGCTCTGGAAGGGGCTAGAGCCTCCATTTTTGCACTCAGGTCTAAGTCTCATGGCCCTCTATCAGAATTTGGGAAGATTAGAGAAACTTAATTTTTTGCCCAAAAAAAAAACGTAAGGGGTACCACTGTCGTTTTTTTTTTCGGGCCGAATTTTTGAGTTTCGATATCTCAGCTCTGGAAGGGGCTAGAGCCTCCATTTTTGCACTCAGGTCTAAGTCTCATGGCCTTCTATCAGAATTTGGGAAGATTAAAGAAACTTAATTTTTCGCCCAAAAAAAAAACGTAAGGGGTACCACTGTCGTTTTTTTTTCGGGCCGAATTTTTGAGTTTCGATATCTCAGCTCTGGAAGGGGCTAGAGCCTCCATTTTTGCATTCAGGTCTAAGTCTCATGGCCCTCTATCAGAATTTGGGAAGATTGGAGAAACTTAATTTTTCGCCCAAAAAAAAAACGTAAGGGGTACCACTGTCGTTTTTTTTTCGGGACGAATTTTTGAGTTTCGATATCTCAGCTCTGGAAGGGGCTAGAGCCTCCATTTTTGCACTCAGGTCTAAGTCTCATGGCCCTCTATCAGAATTTGGGAAGATTAGAGAAACTTAATTTTTCGCCCAAAAAAAAAACGTAAGGGGTACCACTGTCGTTTTTTTTTTGGGCCAATTTTTTGAGTTTCGATATCTCAGCTCTGGAAGGGGCTAGAGCCTCCATTTTTGCACTCAGGTCTAAGTCTCATGGCCCTCTATCAGAATTTGGGAAGATTGGAGAAACTTAATTTTTCGCCCAAAAAAAAAAACGTAAAGGGTACCACTGTCTTTTTTTTTTTCGGGCCGAATTTTTGAGGTTCGATATCTCAGCTCTGGAAGGGGCTAGAGCCTCCATTTTTGCACTCAGGTCTAAGTCTCATGGCCCTCTATCAGAATTTGGGAAGATTAGAGAAACTTAATTTTTTGCCCAAAAAAAAAACGTAAGGGGTACCACTGTCGTTTTTTTTTTCGGGCCGAATTTTTGAGTTTCGATATCTCAGCTCTGGAAGGGGCTAGAGCCTCCATTTTTGCACTCAGGTCTAAGTCTCATGGCCTTCTATCAGAATTTGGGAAGATTAAAGAAACTTAATTTTTCGCCCAAAAAAAAAACGTAAGGGGTACCACTGTCGTTTTTTTTTCGGGCCGAATTTTTGAGTTTCGATATCTCAGCTCTGGAAGGGGCTAGAGCCTCCATTTTTGCATTCAGGTCTAAGTCTCATGGCCCTCTATCAGAATTTGGGAAGATTGGAGAAACTTAATTTTTCGCCCAAAAAAAAAACGTAAGGGGTACCACTGTCGTTTTTTTTTTCGGGCCGAATTTTTGAGGTTCGATATCTCAGCTCTGGAAGGGGCTAGAGCCTCCATTTTTGCACTCAGGTCTAAGTCTCATGGCCCTCTATCAGAATTTGGGAAGATTAGAGAAACTTAATTTTTCGCCCAAAAAAAAAACGTAAGGGGTACCACTGTCGTTTTTTTTTCGGGCCGAATTTTTGAGTTTCGATATCTCAGCTCTGGAAGGGGCTAGAGCCTCCATTTTTGCACTCAGGTCTAAGTCTCATGGTCCTCTATCAGAATTTGGGAAGATTGGAGAAACTTAATTTTTCGCCCAAAAAAAAAAAACGTAAGGGGTACCACTGTCGTTTTTTTTTTCGGGCCGAATTTTTGAGGTTCGATATCTCAGCTCTGGAAGGGGCTAGAGCCTCCATTTTTGCACTCAGGTCTAAGTCTCATGGCCCTCTATCAGAATTTGGGAAGATTAGAGAAACTTAATTTTTTGCCCAAAAAAAAAAAACGTAAGGGGTACCACTGTCGTTTTTTTTTTCGGGCCGAATTTTTGAGTTTCGATATCTCAGCTCTGGAAGGGGCTAGAGCCTCCATTTTTGCACTCAGGTCTAAGTCTCATGGCCCTCTATCAGAATTTGGGAAGATTGGAGAAACTTAATTTTTTGCCCAAAAAAAAAAACGTAAGGGGTACCACTGTCGTTTTTTTTTTCGGGCCAATTTTTTGAGTTTCGATATCTCAGCTCTGGAAGGGGCTAGAGCCTCCATTTTTGCACTCAGGTCTAAGTCTCATGGCCCTCTATCAGAATTTGGGAAAATTAGAGAAACTTAATTTTTCGCCCAAAAAAAAAACGTAAGGGGTACCACTGTCGTTTTTTTTTTCGGGCCGAATTTTTGAGTTTCGATATCTCAGCTCTGGAAGGGGCTAGAGCCTCCATTTTTGCACTCAGGTCTAAGTCTCATGGCCCTCTATCAGAATTTGGGAAGATTAGAGAAACTTAATTTTTCGCCCAAAAAAAAAACGTAAGGGGTACCACTGTCGTTTTTTTTTGGGCCAATTTTTTGAGTTTCGATATCTCAGCTCTGGAAGGGGCTAGAGCCTCCATTTTTGCACTCAGGTCTAAGTCTCATGGCCCTCTATCAGAATTTGGGAAGATTAGAGAAACTTAATTTTTCGCCCAAAAAAAAAACGTAAGGGGTACCACTGTCGTTTTTTTTTCGGGCCGAATTTTTGAGTTTCGATATCTCAGCTCTGGAAGGGGCTAGAGCCTCCATTTTTGCACTCAGGTCTAAGTCTCATGGCCCTCTATCAGAATTTGGGAAGATTGGAGAAACTTAATTTTTCGCCCAAAAAAAAAAACGTAAAGGGTACCACTGTCTTTTTTTTTTCGGGCCGAATTTTTGAGGTTCGATATCTCAGCTCTGGAAGGGGCTAGAGCCTCCATTTTTGCACTCAGGTCTAAGTCTCATGGCCCTCTATCAGAATTTGGGAAGATTAGAGAAACTTAATTTTTTGCCCAAAAAAAAAACGTAAGGGGTACCACTGTCGTTTTTTTTTTCGGGCCGAATTTTTGAGTTTCGATATCTCAGCTCTGGAAGGGGCTAGAGCCTCCATTTTTGCACTCAGGTCTAAGTCTCATGGCCTTCTATCAGAATTTGGGAAGATTAAAGAAACTTAATTTTTCGCCCAAAAAAAAAACGTAAGGGGTACCACTGTCGTTTTTTTTTCGGGCCGAATTTTTGAGTTTCGATATCTCAGCTCTGGAAGGGGCTAGAGCCTCCATTTTTGCATTCAGGTCTAAGTCTCATGGCCCTCTATCAGAATTTGGGAAGATTGGAGAAACTTAATTTTTCGCCCAAAAAAAAAACGTAAGGGGTACCACTGTCGTTTTTTTTTTCGGGCCGAATTTTTGAGGTTCGATATCTCAGCTCTGGAAGGGGCTAGAGCCTCCATTTTTGCACTCAGGTCTAAGTCTCATGGCCCTCTATCAGAATTTGGGAAGATTAGAGAAACTTAATTTTTCGCCCAAAAAAAAAACGTAAGGGGTACCACTGTCGTTTTTTTTTCGGGCCGAATTTTTGAGTTTCGATATCTCAGCTCTGGAAGGGGCTAGAGCCTCCATTTTTGCACTCAGGTCTAAGTCTCATGGTCCTCTATCAGAATTTGGGAAGATTGGAGAAACTTAATTTTTCGCCCAAAAAAAAAAAACGTAAGGGGTACCACTGTCGTTTTTTTTTTCGGGCCGAATTTTTGAGGTTCGATATCTCAGCTCTGGAAGGGGCTAGAGCCTCCATTTTTGCACTCAGGTCTAAGTCTCATGGCCCTCTATCAGAATTTGGGAAGATTAGAGAAACTTAATTTTTTGCCCAAAAAAAAAAAACGTAAGGGGTACCACTGTCGTTTTTTTTTTCGGGCCGAATTTTTGAGTTTCGATATCTCAGCTCTGGAAGGGGCTAGAGCCTCCATTTTTGCACTCAGGTCTAAGTCTCATGGCCCTCTATCAGAATTTGGGAAGATTGGAGAAACTTAATTTTTTGCCCAAAAAAAAAAACGTAAGGGGTACCACTGTCGTTTTTTTTTTCGGGCCAATTTTTTGAGTTTCGATATCTCAGCTCTGGAAGGGGCTAGAGCCTCCATTTTTGCACTCAGGTCTAAGTCTCATGGCCCTCTATCAGAATTTGGGAAGATTAGAGAAACTTAATTTTTCGCCCAAAAAAAAAAACGTAAGGGGTACCACTGTCGTTTTTTTTTCGGGCCGAATTTTTGAGTTTCGATATCTCAGCTCTGGAAGGGGCTAGAGCCTCCATTTTTGCACTCAGGTCTAAGTCTCATGGCCCTCTATCAGAATTTGGGAAGATTGGAGAAACTTAATTTTTCGCCCAAAAAAAAACCGTAAGGGGTACCACTGTCATTTTTTTTTTCGGGCCGAATTTTTGAGGTTCGATATCTCAGCTCTGGAAGGGGCTAGAGCCTCCATTTTTGCACTCAGGTCTAAGTCTCATGGCCCTCTATCAGAATTTGGGAAGATTAGAGAAACTTAATTTTTCGCCCAAAAAAAAAACGTAAGGGGTACCACTGTCGTTTTTTTTTTTGGGCCAATTTTTTGAGTTTCGATATCTCAGCTCTGGAAGGGGCTAGAGCCTCCATTTTTGCACTCAGGTCTAAGTCTCATGGCCCTCTATCAGAATTTGGGAAGATTAGAGAAACTTAATTTTTCGCCCAAAAAAAAAAACGTAAGGGGTACCACTGTCGTTTTTTTTTTTGGGCCAATTTTTTGAGTTTCGATATCTCCGCTCTGGAAGGGGCTAGAGCCTCCATTTTTGCACTCAGGTCTAAGTCTCATGGCCCTCTATCAGAATTTGGGAAGATTGGAGAAACTTAATTTTTAGCCCAAAAAAAAAACGTAAGGGGTACCACTGTCGTTTTTTTTTTCGGGCCGAATTTTTGAGTTTCGATATCTCAGCTCTGGAAGGGGCTAGAGCCTCCATTTTTGCACTCAGGTCTAAGTATCATGGCCTTCTATCAGAATTTGGGAAGATTGGAGAAACTTAATTTTTCGCCCAAAAAAAAAACGTAAGGGGTACCACTGTCGTTTTTTTTTTCGGGCCGAATTTTTGAGTTTCGATATCTCAGCTCTGGAAGGGGCTAGAGCCTCCATTTTTGCATTCAGGTCTAAGTCTCATGGCCCTCTATCAGAATTTGGGAAGATTGGAGAAACTTAATTTTTCGCCCAAAAAAAAAACGTAAGGGGTACCACTGTCGTTTTTTTTTTCGGGCCGAATTTTTGAGGTTCGATATCTCAGCTCTGGAAGGGGCTAGAGCCTCCATTTTTGCACTCAGGTCTAAGTCTCATGGCCCTCTATCAGAATTTGGGAAGATTAGAGAAACTTAATTTTTCGCCCAAAAAAAAAACGTAAGGGGTACCACTGTCGTTTTTTTTTGGGCCAATTTTTTGAGTTTCGATATCTCAGCTCTGGAAGGGGCTAGAGCCTCCATTTTTGCACTCAGGTCTAAGTCTCATGGCCCTCTATCAGAATTTGGGAAGATTAGAGAAACTTAATTTTTCGCCCAAAAAAAAAACGTAAGGGGTACCACTGTCGTTTTTTTTTCGGGCCGAATTTTTGAGTTTCGATATCTCAGCTCTGGAAGGGGCTAGAGCCTCCATTTTTGCACTCAGGTCTAAGTCTCATGGCCCTCTATCAGAATTTGGGAAGATTGGAGAAACTTAATTTTTTGCCCAAAAAAAAAACGTAATTTTCGGGCCAATTTTTTGAGTTTCGATATCTCAGCTCTGGAAGGGGCTAGAGCCTCCATTTTTGCACTCAGGTCTAAGTCTCATGGCCCTCTATCAGAATTTGGGAAGATTAGAGAAACTTAATTTTTCGCCCAAAAAAAAAAACGTAAGGGCCGAATTTTTGAGTTTCGATATCTCAGCTCTGGAAGGGGCTAGAGCCTCCATTTTTGCACTCAGGTCTAAGTCTCATGGCCCTCTATCAGAATTTGGGAAGATTGGAGAAACTTAATTTTTAGCCCAAAAAAAAAAACGTAAGGGGTACCACTGTCGTTTTTTTTTCGGGCCGAATTTTTGAGTTTCGATATCTCAGCTCTGGAAGGGGCTAGAGCCTCCATTTTTGCACTCAGGTCTAAGTCTCATGGCCCTCTATCAGAATTTGGGAAGATTGGAGAAACTTAATTTTTCGCCCAAAAAAAAAACGTAAGGGGTACCACTGTCGTTTTTTTTTCGGGCCGAATTTTTGAGTTTCGATATCTCAGCTCTGGAAGGGGCTAGAGCCTCCATTTTTGCACTCAGGTCTAAGTCTCATGGCCCTCTATCAGAATTTGGGAAGATTGGAGAAACTTAATTTTTCGCCCAAAAAAAAAACGTAAGGGGTACCACTGTCGTTTTTTTTTTCGGGCCAATTTTTTGAGTTTCGATATCTCAGCTCTGGAAGGGGCTAGAGCCTCCATTTTTGCACTCAGGTCTAAGTCTCATGGCCCTCTATCAGAATTTGGGAAGATTGGAGAAACTTAATTTTTAGCCCAAAAAAAAAAAAACGTAAGGGGTACCACTGTCGTTTTTTTTTCGGGCCGAATTTTTGAGTTTCGATATCTCAGCTCTGGAAGGGGCTAGAGCCTCCATTTTTGCACTCAGGTCTAAGTCTCATGGCCCTCTATCAGAATTTGGGAAGATTGGAGAAACTTAATTTTTCGCCCAAAAAAAAAACGTAAGGGGTACCACTGTCGTTTTTTTTTCGGGCCGAATTTTTGAGTTTCGATATCTCAGCTCTGGAAGGGGCTAGAGCCTCCATTTTTGCACTCAGGTCTAAGTCTCATGGCCCTCTATCAGAATTTGGGAAGATTGGAGAAACTTAATTTTTCGCCCAAAAAAAAAAACGTAAGGGGTACCACTGTCGTTTTTTTTTTCGGGCCGAATTTTTGAGGTTCGATATCTCAGCTCTGGAAGGGGCTAGAGCCTCCATTTTTGCACTCAGGTCTAAGTCTCATGGCCCTCTATCAGAATTTGGGAAGATTAGAGAAACTTAATTTTTCGCCCAAAAAAAAAACGTAAGGGGTACCACTGTCGTTTTTTTTTTTGGGCCAATTTTTTGAGTTTCGATATCTCAGCTCTGGAAGGGGCTAGAGCCTCCATTTTTGCACTCAGGTCTAAGTCTCATGGCCCTCTATCAGAATTTGGGAAGATTGGAGAAACTTAATTTTTCGCCCAAAAAAAAAACGTAAGGGGTACCACTGTCGTTTTTTTTTCGGGCCGAATTTTTGAGTTTCGATATCTCAGCTCTGGAAGGGGCTAGAGCCTCCATTTTTGCACTCAGGTCTAGGTCTCATGGCCCTCTATCAGAATTTGGGAAGATTGGAGAAACTTAATTTTTCGCCGAAAAAAAAAACGTAAGGGGTACCACTGTCGTTTTTTTTTTCGGGCCGAATTTTTGAGTTTCGATATCTCAGCTCTGGAAGGGGCTAGAGCCTCCATTTTTGCACTCAGGTCTAAGTCTCATGGCCCTCTATCAGAATTTGGGAAGATTGGAGAAACTTAATTTTTAGCCCAAAAAAAAAAACGTAAGGGGTACCACTGTCGTTTTTTTTTCGGGCCGAATTTTTGAGTTTCGATATCTCAGCTCTGGAAGGGGCTAGAGCCTCCATTTTTGCACTCAGGTCTAAGTCTCATGGCCCTCTATCAGAATTTGGGAAGATTGGAGAAACTTAATTTTTCGCCCAAAAAAAAAAACGTAAGGGGTACCACTGTCGTTTTTTTTTCGGGACGAATTTTTGAGTTTCGATATCTCAGCTCTGGAAGGGGCTAGAGCCTCCATTTTTGCACTCAGGTCTAAGTCTCATGGCCCTCTATCAGAATTTGGGAAGATTGGAGAAACTTAATTTTTCGACCAAAAAAAAAACGTAAGGGGTACCACTGTCGTTTTTTTTTTCGGGCCGAATTTTTGAGGTTCGATATCTCAGCTCTGGAAGGGGCTAGAGCCTCCATTTTTGCACTCAGGTCTAAGTCTCATGGCCCTCTATCAGAATTTGGGAAGATAAGAGAAACTTAATTTTTCGCCCAAAAAAAAAACGTAAGGGGTACCACTGTCGTTTTTTTTTTGGGCCAATTTTTTGAGTTTCGATATCTCAGCTCTGGAAGGGGCTAGAGCCTCCATTTTTGCACTCAGGTCTAAGTCTCATGGCCCTCTATCAGAATTTGGGAAAATTAGAGAAACTTAATTTTTCGCCCAAAAAAAAAAACGTAAGGGGTACCACTGTCGTTTTTTTTTTCGGGCCGAATTTTTGAGTTTCGATATCTCAGCTCTGGAAGGGGCTAGAGCCTCCATTTTTGCACTCAGGTCTAAGTCTCATGGCCCTCTATCAGAATTTGGGAAGATTAGAGAAACTTAATTTTTCGCCCAAAAAAAAAACGTAAGGGGTACCACTGTCGTTTTTTTTTTGGGCCAATTTTTTGAGTTTCGATATCTCAGCTCTGGAAGGGGCTAGAGCCTCCATTTTTGCACTCAGGTCTAAGTCTCATGGCCCTCTATCAGAATTTGGGAAGATTAGAGAAACTTAATTTTTCGCCCAAAAAAAAAACGTAAGGGGTACCACTGTCGTTTTTTTTTCGGGCCGAATTTTTGAGTTTCGATATCTCAGCTCTGGAAGGGGCTAGAGCCTCCATTTTTGCACTCAGGTCTAAGTCTCATGGCCCTCTATCAGAATTTGGGAAGATTGGAGAAACTTAATTTTTCGCCCAAAAAAAAAAACGTAAAGGGTACCACTGTCTTTTTTTTTTCGGGCCGAATTTTTGAGGTTCGATATCTCAGCTCTGGAAGGGGCTAGAGCCTCCATTTTTGCACTCAGGTCTAAGTCTCATGGCCCTCTATCAGAATTTGGGAAGATTAGAGAAACTTAATTTTTTGCCCAAAAAAAAAACGTAAGGGGTACCACTGTCGTTTTTTTTTTCGGGCCGAATTTTTTGAGTTTCGATATCTCAGCTCTGGAAGGGGCTAGAGCCTCCATTTTTGCACTCAGGTCTAAGTCTCATGGCCCTCTATCAGAATTTGGGAAGATTAGAGAAACTTAATTTTTTGCCCAAAAAAAAAACGTAAGGGGTACCACTGTCGTTTTTTTTTCGGGCCGAATTTTTGAGTTTCGATATCTCAGCTCTGGAAGGGGCTAGAGCCTCCATTTTTGCACGCAGGTCTAAGTCTCATGGCCCTCTATCAGAATTTGGGAAGATTGGAGGAACTTAATTTTTTGCCCAAAAAAAAAACGTAAGGGGTACCACTGTCGTTTTTTTTTTTGGGCGAAAAATTAAGTTTCTCTAATCTTCCCAAATTCTGATAGAGGGCCATGAGACTTAGACCTGAGTGCAAAAATGGAGGCTCTAGCCCCTTCCAGAGCTGAGATATCGAAACTCAAAAATTCGAACCCGAAAAAAAAACGACAGTGGTACCCCTTACGTTTTTTTTTTTTTTGGGCGAAAAATTAAGTTTCTCTAATCTTCCCAAATTCTGATAGAGGGCCATGAGACTTAGACCTGAGTGCAAAAATGGAGGCTCTAGCCCCTTCCAGAGCTGAGATAACGAAACTCAAAAAATTGGCCCGAAAAAAAAAACGACAGTGGTACCCCTTACGTTTTTTTTTTGGGGCAAAAAATTAAGTTTCTCCAATCTTCCCAAATTCTGATAGAGGGCCATGAGACTTAGACCTGAGTGCAAAAATGGAGGCTCTAGCCCCTTCCAGAGCTGAGATATCGAAACTCAAAAATTCGGCCCGAAAAAAAAACGACAGTGGTACCCCTTACGTTTTTTTTTTGGGTGAAAAATTACGTTTCTCCAATCTTCCCAAATTCTGATAGAGGGCCATGAGACTTAGACCTGAATGCAAAAATGGAGGCTCTAGCCCCTTCCAGAGCTGAGATATCGAAACTCAAAAATTCGGCCCGAAAAAAAAACGACAGTGGTACCCCTTACGTTTTTTTTTTGGGCGAAAAATTAAGTTTCTCCAATCTTCCCAAATTCTGATAGAAGGCCATGAGACTTAGACCTGAGTGCAAAAATGGAGGCTCTAGCCCCTTCCAGAGCTGAGATATCGAAACTCAAAAATTCGGCCCGAAAAAAAAACGACAGTGGTACCCCTTACGTTTTTTTTTTGGGCGAAAAATTAAGTTTCTCCAATCTTCCCAAATTCTGATAAAGGGCCATGAGACTTAGACCTGAGTGCAAAAATGGAGGCTCTAGCCCCTTCCAGAGCTGAGATATCGAAACTCAAAAATTCGGCCCGAAAAAAAAACGACAGTGGTACCCCTTACGTTTTTTTTTTGGGCGAAAAATTAAGTTTCTCCAATCTTCCCAAATTCTGATAGAGGGCCATGAGACTTAGACCTGAGTGCAAAAATGGAGGCTCTAGCCCCTTCCAGAGCTGAGATATCGAAACTCAAAAATTCGGCCCGAAAAAAAAACGACAGTGGTACCCCTTACGTTTTTTTTTTGGGCTAAAAATTAAGTTTCTCCAATCTTCCCAAATTCTGATAGAGGGCCATGAGACTTAGACCTGAGTGCAAAAATGGAGGCTCTAGCCCCTTCCAGAGCTGAGATATCGAAACTCAAAAATTCGGCCCGAAAAAAAAACGACAGTGGTACCCCTTACGTTTTTTTTTTTGGGCGAAAAATTAAGTTTCTCTAATCTTCCCAAATTCTGATAGAGGGCCATGAGACTTAGACCTGAGTGCAAAAATGGAGGCTCTAGCCCCTTCCAGAGCTGAGATATCGAAACTCAAAAAATTGGCCCGAAAAAAAAAACGACAGTGGTACCCCTTACGTTTTTTTTTTGGGCAAAAAATTAAGTTTCTCCAATCTTCCCAAATTCTGATAGAGGGCCATGAGACTTAGACCTGAGTGCAAAAATGGAGGCTCTAGCCCCTTCCAGAGCTGAGATATCGAAACTCAAAAATTCGGCCCGAAAAAAAAACGACAGTGGTACCCCTTACGTTTTTTTTTTGGGAAAAAAATTAAGTTTCTCTAATCTTCCCAAATTCTGATAGAGGGCCATGAGACTTAGACCTGAGTGCAAAAATGGAGGCTCTAGCCCCTTCCAGAGCTGAGATATCGAACCTCAAAAATTCGGCCCGAAAAAAAAAACGACAGTGGTACCCCTTACGTTTTTTTTTTTGGGCGAAAAATTAAGTTTCTCCAATCTTCCCAAATTCTGATAGAGGGCCATGAGACTTAGACCTGAGTGCAAAAATGGAGGCTCTAGCCCCTTCCAGAGCTGAGATATCGAAACTCAAAAATTCGGCCCGAAAAAAAAACGACAGTGGTACCCCTTACGTTTTTTTTTTGGGCGAAAAATTAAGTTTCTCTAATCTTCCCAAATTCTGATAGAGGGCCATGAGACTTAGACCTGAGTGCAAAAATGGAGGCTCTAGCCCCTTCCAGAGCTGAGATATCGAAACTCAAAAAATTGGCCCAAAAAAAAAAAACGACAGTGGTACCCCTTACGTTTTTTTTTTGGGCGAAAAATTAAGTTTCTCTAATCTTCCCAAATTCTGATAGAGGGCCATGAGACTTAGACCTGAGTGCAAAAATGGAGGCTCTAGCCCCTTCCAGAGCTGAGATATCGAACCTCAAAAATTCGGCCCGAAAAAAAAAACGACAGTGGTACCCCTTACGTTTTTTTTTTGGGCGAAAAATTAAGTTTCTCCAATCTTCCCAAATTCTGATAGAGGGCCATGAGACTTAGACCTGAGTGCAAAAATGGAGGCTCTAGCCCCTTCCAGAGCTGAGATATCGAAACTCAAAAATTCGGCCCGAAAAAAAAACGACAGTGGTACCCCTTACGTTTTTTTTTTGGGCGAAAAATTAAGTTTCTCCAATCTTCCCAAATTCTGATAGAGGGCCATGAGACTTAGACCTGAGTGCAAAAATGGAGGCTCTAGCCCCTTCCAGAGCTGAGATATCGAAACTCAAAAATTCGGCCCGAAAAAAAAAACGACAGTGGTACCCCTTACGTTTTTTTTTTGGACGAAAAATTAAGTTTCTCCAATCTTCCCAAATTCTGATAGAGGGCCATGAGACTTTGACCTGAGTGCAAAAATGGAGGCTCTAGCCCCTTCCAGAGCTGAGATATCGAAACTCAAAAATTCGGCCCGAAAAAAAACCGACAGTGGTACCCCTTACGTTTTTTTTTTTGGGCGAAAAATTAAGTTTCTCTAAACTTCCCAAATTCTGATAGAGGGCCATGAGACTTAGACCTGAGTGCAAAAATGGAGGCTCTAGCCCCTTCCAGAGCTGAGATATCGAAACTCAAAAAATTGGCCCGAAAAAAAAAAACGACAGTGGTACCCCTTACGTTTTTTTTTGGGCGAAAAATTAAGTTCCTCCAATCTTCCCAAATTCTGATAGAGGGCCATGAGACTTAGACCTGAGTGCAAAAATGGAGGCTCTAGCCCCTTCCAGAGCTGAGATATCGAAACTCAAAAAATTGGCCCGAAAAAAAAAACGACAGTGGTACCCCTTACGTTTTTTTTTTGGGCAAAAAATTAAGTTTCTCTAATCTTCCCAAATTCTTATAGAGGGCCATGAGACTTAGACCTGAGTGCAAAAATGGAGGCTCTAGCCCCTTCCAGAGCTGAGATATCGAACCTCAAAAATTCGGCCCGAAAAAAAAAACGACAGTGGTACCCCTTACGTTTTTTTTTTGGGCGAAAAATTAAGTTTCTCTAATCTTCCCAAATTCTGATAGAGGGCCATGAGACTTAGACCTGAGTGCAAAAATGGAGGCTCTAGCCCCTTCCAGAGCTGAGATATCGAAACTCAAAAATTCGGCCCGAAAAAAAAACGACAGTGGTACCCCTTACGTTTTTTTTGGGGGGCTAAAAATTAGGTTTCTCCAATCTTCCCAAATTCTGATAGAGGGCCATGAGACTTAGACCTGAGTGCAAAAATGGAGGCTCTAGCCCCTTCCAGAGCTGAGATATCGAAACTCAAAAATTCGGCCCGAAAAAAAAACGACAGTGGTACCCCTTACGTTTTTTTTTTGGGCGAAAAATTAAGTTTCTCTAATCTTCCCAAATTCTGATAGAGGGCCATGAGACTTAGACCTGAGTGCAAAAATGGAGGCTCTAGCCCCTTCCAGAGCTGAGATATCGAAACTCAAAAAATTGGCCCAAAAAAAAAAAACGACAGTGGTACCCCTTACGTTTTTTTTTTGGGCGAAAAATTAAGTTTCTCTAATCTTCCCAAATTCTGATAGAGGGCCATGAGACTTAGACCATAGTGCAAAAATGGAGGCTCTAGCCCCTTCCAGAGCTGAGATATCGAACCTCAAAAATTCGGCCCGAAAAAAAAAACGACAGTGGTACCCCTTACGTTTTTTTTTTCGGGCGAAAAATTAAGTTTCTCCAATCTTCCCAAATTCTGATAGAGGGCCATGAGACTTAGACCTGAGTGCAAAAATGGAGGCTCTAGCCCCTTCCAGAGCTGAGATATCGAAACTCAAAAATTCGGCCCGAAAAAAAAACGACAGTGGTACCCCTTACGTTTTTTTTTTGGGCGAAAAATTAAGTTTCTCCAATCTTCCCAAATTCTGATAGAGGGCCATGAGACTTAGACCTGAGTGCAAAAATGGAGGCTCTAGCCCCTTCCAGAGCTGAGATATCGAAACTCAAAAATTCGGCCCGAAAAAAAAAACGACAGTGGTACCCCTTACGTTTTTTTTTTGGACGAAAAATTAAGTTTCTCCAATCTTCCCAAATTCTGATAGAGGGCCATGAGACTTTGACCTGAGTGCAAAAATGGAGGCTCTAGCCCCTTCCAGAGCTGAGATATCGAAACTCAAAAATTCGGCCCGAAAAAAAAACGACAGTGGTACCCCTTACGTTTTTTTTTTGGGCGAAAAATTAAGTTTCTCCAATCTTCCCAAATTCTGATAGAGGGCCATGAGACTTAGACCTGAGTGCAAAAATGGAGGCTCTAGCCCCTTCCAGAGCTGAGATATCGAAACTCAAAAATTCGGCCCGAAAAAAAAAACGACAGTGGTACCCCTTACGTTTTTTTTTTGGACGAAAAATTAAGTTTCTCCAATCTTCCCAAATTCTGATAGAGGGCCATGAGACTTTGACCTGAGTGCAAAAATGGAGGCTCTAGCCCCTTCCAGAGCTGAGATATCAAAACTCAAAAATTCGGCCCGAAAAAAAACCGACAGTGGTACCCCTTACGTTTTTTTTTTTGGGCGAAAAATTAAGTTTCTCTAATCTTCCCAAATTCTGATAGAGGGCCATGAGACTTAGACCTGAGTGCAAAAATGGAGGCTCTAGCCCCTTCCAGAGCTGAGATATCGAAACTCAAAAAATTGGCCCGAAAAAAAAAAACGACAGTGGTACCCCTTACGTTTTTTTTTTGGGCAAAAAATTAAGTTCCTCCAATCTTCCCAAATTCTGATAGAGGGCCATGAGACTTAGACCTGAGTGCAAAAATGGAGGCTCTAGCCCCTTCCAGAGCTGAGATATCGAAACTCAAAAAATTGGCCCAAAAAAAAAAAACGACAGTGGTACCCCTTACGTTTTTTTTTTGGGCGAAAAATTAAGTTTCTCTAATCTTCCCAAATTCTGATAGAGGGCCATGAGACTTAGACCTGAGTGCAAAAATGGAGGCTCTAGCCCCTTCCAGAGCTGAGATATCGAACCTCAAAAATTCGGCCCGAAAAAAAAAACGACAGTGGTACCCCTTACGTTTTTTTTTTGGGCGAAAAATTAAGTTTCTCCAATCTTCCCAAATTCTGATAGAGGGCCATGAGACTTAGACCTGAGTGCAAAAATGGAGGCTCTAGCCCCTTCCAGAGCTGAGATATCGAAACTCAAAAATTCGGCCCGAAAAAAAAACGACAGTGGTACCCCTTACGTTTTTTTTTTGGGCGAAAAATTAAGTTTCTCCAATCTTCCCAAATTCTGATAGAGGGCCATGAGACTTAGACCTGAGTGCAAAAATGGAGGCTCTAGCCCCTTCCAGAGCTGAGATATCGAAACTCAAAAATTCGGCCCGAAAAAAAAAACGACAGTGGTACCCCTTACGTTTTTTTTTTTGGACGAAAAATTAAGTTTCTCCAATCTTCCCAAATTCTGATAGAGGGCCATGAGACTTTGACCTGAGTGCAAAAATGGAGGCTCTAGCCCCTTCCAGAGCTGAGATATCGAAACTCAAAAATTCGGCCCGAAAAAAAAAACGACAGTGGTACCCCTTACGTTTTTTTTTTTTGGGCGAAAAATTAAGTTTCTCTAATCTTCCCAAATTCTGATAGAGGGCCATGAGACTTAGACCTGAGTGCAAAAATGGAGGCTCTAGCCCCTTCCAGAGCTGAGATATCGAAACTCAAAAAATTGGCCCGAAAAAAAAAAACGACAGTGGTACCCCTTACGTTTTTTTTTTGGGCAAAAAATTAAGTTCCTCCAATCTTCCCAAATTCTGATAGAGGGCCATGAGACTTAGACCTGAGTGCAAAAATGGAGGCTCTAGCCCCTTCCAGAGCTGAGATATCGAAACTCAAAAATTCGGCCCAAAAAAAAAACGACAGTGGTACCCCTTACGTTTTTTTTTTTTGGGCGAAAAATTAAGTTTCTCTAATCTTCCCAAATTCTGATAGAGGGCCATGAGACTTAGACCTGAGTGCAAAAATGGAGGCTCTAGCCCCTTCCAGAGCTGAGATATCGAAACTCAAAAAATTGGCCCGAAAAAAAAAACGACAGTGGTACCCCTTACGTTTTTTTTTTGGGCAAAAAATTAAGTTTCTCTAATCTTCCCAAATTCTGATAGAGGGCCATGAGACTTAGACCTGAGTGCAAAAATGGAGGCTCTAGCCCCTTCCAGAGCTGAGATATCGAACCTCAAAAATTCGGCCCGAAAAAAAAAACGACAGTGGTACCCCTTACGTTTTTTTTTTTGGGCGAAAAATTAAGTTTCTCCAATCTTCCCAAATTCTGATAGAGGGCCATGAGACTTAGACCTGAGTGCAAAAATGGAGGCTCTAGCCCCTTCCAGAGCTGAGATATCGAAACTCAAAAATTCGGCCCGAAAAAAAAACGACAGTGGTACCCCTTACGTTTTTTTTTTGGGCGAAAAATTAAGTTTCTCTAATCTTCCCAAATTCTGATAGAGGGCCATGAGACTTAGACCTGAGTGCAAAAATGGAGGCTCTAGCCCCTTCCAGAGCTGAGATATCGAAACTCAAAAAATTGGCCCAAAAAAAAACGACAGTGGTACCCCTTACGTTTTTTTTTTGGGCGAAAAATTAAGTTTCTCTAATCTTCCCAAATTCTGATAGAGGGCCATGAGACTTAGACCTGAGTGCAAAAATGGAGGCTCTAGCTCCTTCCAGAGCTGAGATATCGAACCTCAAAAATTCGGCCCGAAAAAAAAAACGACAGTGGTACCCCTTACGTTTTTTTTTTGGGCGAAAAATTAAGTTTCTCCAATCTTCCCAAATTCTGATAGAGGGCCATGAGACTTAGACCTGAATGCAAAAATGGAGGCTCTAGCCCCTTCCAGAGCTGAGATATCGAAACTCAAAAATTCGGCCCGAAAAAAAAACGACAGTGGTACCCCTTACGTTTTTTTTTTGGGCGAAAAATTAAGTTTCTCCAATCTTCCCAAATTCTGATAGAAGGCCATGAGACTTAGACCTGAGTGCAAAAATGGAGGCTCTAGCCCCTTCCAGAGCTGAGATATCGAAACTCAAAAATTCGGCCCGACAAAAAAACGACAGTGGTACCCCTTACGTTTTTTTTTGGGGGCTAAAAATTAGGTTTCTCCAATCTTCCCAAATTCTGATAGAGGGCCATGAGACTTAGACCTGAGTGCAAAAATGGAGGCTCTAGCCCCTTCCAGAGCTGAGATATCGAAACTCAAAAATTCGGCCCGAAAAAAAAACCACAGTGGTACCCCTTACGTTTTTTTTTTGGGCGAAAAATTAAGTTTCTCTAATCTTCCCAAATTCTGATAGAGGGCCATGAGACTTAGACCTGAGTGCAAAAATGGAGGCTCTAGCCCCTTCCAGAGCTGAGATATCGAAACTCAAAAAATTGGCCCAAAAAAAAAAAACGACAGTGGTACCCCTTACGTTTTTTTTTTGGGCGAAAAATTAAGTTTCTCTAATCTTCCCAAATTCTGATAGAGGGCCATGAGACTTAGACCTGAGTGCAAAAATGGAGGCTCTAGCCCCTTCCAGAGCTGAGATATCGAACCTCAAAAATTCGGCCCGAAAAAAAAACCGACAGTGGTACCCCTTACGTTTTTTTTTTGGGCGAAAAATTAAGTTTCTCCAATCTTCCCAAATTCTGATAGAGGGCCATGAGACTTAGACCTGAGTGCAAAAATGGAGGCTCTAGCCCCTTCCAGAGCTGAGATATCGAAACTCAAAAATTCAGCCCGAAAAAAAAAAACCACAGTGGTACCCCTTACGTTTTTTTTTTGGACGAAAAATTAAGTTTCTCCAATCTTCCCAAATTCTGATAGAGGGCCATGAGACTTTGACCTGAGTGCAAAAATGGAGGCTCTAGCCCCTTCCAGAGCTGAGATATCGAAACTCAAAAATTCGGCCCGAAAAAAAAACGACAGTGGTACCCCTTACGTTTTTTTTTTTGGGCGAAAAATTAAGTTTCTCTAATCTTCCCAAATTCTGATAGAGGGCCATGAGACTTAGACCTGAGTGCAAAAATGGAGGCTCTAGCCCCTTCCAGAGCTGAGATATCGAAACTCAAAAAATTGGCCCGAAAAAAAAAAACGACAGTGGTACCCCTTACGTTTTTTTTTTGGGCAAAAAAATTAAGTTCCTCCAATCTTCCCAAATTCTGATAGAGGGCCATGAGACTTAGACCTGAGTGCAAAAATGGAGGCTCTAGCCCCTTCCAGAGCTGAGATATCGAAACTCAAAAATTCGGCCCAAAAAAAAAACGACAGTGGTACCCCTTACGTTTTTTTTTTTTGGGCGAAAAATTAAGTTTCTCTAATCTTCCCAAATTCTGATAGAGGGCCATGAGACTTAGACCTGAGTGCAAAAATGGAGGCTCTAGCCCCTTCCAGAGCTGAGATATCGAACCTCAAAAAATTGGCCCGAAAAAAAAAACGACAGTGGTACCCCTTACGTTTTTTTTTTGGGCAAAAAATTAAGTTTCTCTAATCTTCCCAAATTCTGATAGAGGGCCATGAGACTTAGACCTGAGTGCAAAAATGGAGGCTCTAGCCCCTTCCAGAGCTGAGATATCGAACCTCAAAAATTCGGCCCGAAAAAAAAAACGACAGTGGTACCCCTTACGTTTTTTTTTTTGGGCGAAAAATTAAGTTTCTCCAATCTTCCCAAATTCTGATAGAGGGCCATGAGACTTAGACCTGAGTGCAAAAATGGAGGCTCTAGCCCCTTCCAGAGCTGAGATATCGAAACTCAAAAATTCGGCCCGAAAAAAAAACGACAGTGGTACCCCTTACGTTTTTTTTTTGGGCGAAAAATTAAGTTTCTCTAATCTTCCCAAATTCTGATAGAGGGCCATGAGACTTAGACCTGAGTGCAAAAATGGAGGCTCTAGCCCCTTCCAGAGCTGAGATATCGAAACTCAAAAAATTGGCCCAAAAAAAAACGACAGTGGTACCCCTTACGTTTTTTTTTTGGGCGAAAAATTAAGTTTCTCTAATCTTCCCAAATTCTGATAGAGGGCCATGAGACTTAGACCTGAGTGCAAAAATGGAGGCTCTAGCCCCTTCCAGAGCTGAGATATCGAACCTCAAAAATTCGGCCCGAAAAAAAAAACGACAGTGGTACCCCTTACGTTTTTTTTTTTGGGCGAAAAATTAAGTTTCTCCAATCTTCCCAAATTCTGATAGAGGGCCATGAGACTTAGACCTGAATGCAAAAATGGAGGCTCTAGCCCCTTCCAGAGCTGAGATATCGAAACTCAAAAATTCGGCCCGAAAAAAAAACGACAGTGGTACCCCTTACGTTTTTTTTTTGGGCGAAAAATTAAGTTTCTCCAATCTTCCCAAATTCTGATAGAAGGCCATGAGACTTAGACCTGAGTGCAAAAATGGAGGCTCTAGCCCCTTCCAGAGCTGAGATATCGAAACTCAAAAATTCGGCCCGACAAAAAAACGACAGTGGTACCCCTTACGTTTTTTTTTGGGGGCTAAAAATTAGGTTTCTCCAATCTTCCCAAATTCTGATAGAGGGCCATGAGACTTAGACCTGAGTGCAAAAATGGAGGCTCTAGCCCCTTCCAGAGCTGAGATATCGAAACTCAAAAATTCGGCCCGAAAAAAAAACGACAGTGGTACCCCTTACGTTTTTTTTTTGGGCGAAAAATTAAGTTTCTCCAATCTTCCCAAATTCTGATAGAGGGCCATGAGACTTAGACCTGATTGCAAAAATGGAGGCTCTAACCCCTTCCAGAGCTGAGATATCGAAACTCAAAAATTCGGCCCGAAAAAAAAACGACAGTGGTACCCCTTACGTTTTTTTTTTGGGCGAAAAATTAAATTTCTCCAATCTTCCCAAATTCTGATAGAGAGCCATAAGACTTAGACCTGAGTGCAAAAATGGAGGCTCTAACCCCTTCCAGAACTGAGATATCGAAACTCAAAAATTCGGCCCGAAAAAAAAACGACAGTGGTACCCCTTACGTTTTTTTTTTGGGGCGAAAAATTAAGTTTCTCCAATCTTCCCAAATTCTGATAGAGGGCCATGAGACTTAGACCTGAGTGCAAAAATGGAGGCTCTAGCCCCTTCCAGAGCTGAGATATCGAAACTCAAAAATTCGGCCCGAAAAAAAAAAACGACAGTGGTACCCCTTACGTTTTTTTTTTTTTGGGGCGAAAAATTAAGTTTCTCCAATCTTCCCAAATTCTGATAGAGGGCCATAAGACTTAGACCTGAGTGCAAAAATGGAGGCTCTAGCCCCTTCCAGAGCTGAGATATCGAAACTCAAAAATTCGGCCCGGAAAAAAAAACGACAGTGGTACCCCTTACGTTTTTTTTTGGGGCGAAAAATTAAGTTTCTCCAATCTTCCCAAATTCTGATAGAGGGCCATGAGACTTAGACCTGAGTGCAAAAATGGAGGCTCTAGCCCCTTCCAGAGCTGAGATATCGAAACTCAAAAATTCGGCCCGAAAAAAAAAAACGACAGTGGTACCCCTTACGTTTTTTTTTGGGCGAAAAATTAAGTTTCTCCAATCTTCCCAAATTCTGATAGAGAGCCATAAGACTTAGACCTGAGTGCAAAAATGGAGGCTCTAACCCCTTCCAGAACTGAGATATCGAAACTCAAAAATTCGGCCCGAAAAAAAAACGACAGTGGTACCCCTTACGTTTTTTTTTGGGGCGAAAAATTAAGTTTCTCCAATCTTCCCAAATTCTGATAGAGGGCCATGAGACTTAGACCTGAGTGCAAAAATGGAGGCTCTAGCCCCTTCCAGAGCTCAGATATCGAAACTCAAAAATTCGGCCCGAAAAAAAAAACGACAGTGGTACCCCTTACGTTTTTTTTTGGGGGGGCGAAAAATTAAGTTTCTCCAATCTTCCCAAATTCTGATAGAGGGCCATAAGACTTAGACCTGAGTGCAAAAATGGAGGCTCTAGCCCCTTCCAGAGCTGAGATATCGAAACTCAAAAATTCGGCCCGAAAAAAAAACGACAGTGGTACCCCTTACGTTTTTTTTTTGGGGGCGAAAAATTAAGTTTCTCCAATCTTCCCAAATTCTGATAGAGGGCCATGAGACTTAGACCTGAGTGCAAAAATGGAGGCTCTAGCCCCTTCCAGAGCTGAGATATCGAAACTCAAAAATTCGGCCTGAAAAAAAAAAACGACAGTGGTACCCCTTACGTTTTTTTTTTGGGCGAAAAATTAAGTTTCTCCAATCTTCCCAAATTCTGATAGAGGGCCATGAGACTTAGACCTGAGTGCAAAAATGGAGGCTCTAGCCCCTTCCAGAGCTGAGATATCGAAACTCAAAAATTCGGCCCGAAAAAAAAAACGACAGTGGTACCCCTTACGTTTTTTTTTTTGGGCAAAAAATTTAGTTTCTCCAATCTTCCCAAATTCTGATAGAGGGCCATAAGACTTAGACCTGAGTGCAAAAATGGAGGCTCTAGCCCCTTCCAGAGCTGAGATATCGAAACTCAAAAATTCGGCCCGAAAAAAAAAACGACAGTGGTACCCCTTACGTTTTTTTTTGGGCGAAAAATTAAGTTTCTCCAATCTTCCCAAATTCTGATAGAGGGCCATAAGACTTAGACCTGAGTGCAAAAATGGAGGCTCTAGCCCCTTCCAGAGCTGAGATATCGAAACTCAAAAATTCGGCCCGAAAAAAAAAACGACAGTGGTACCCCTTACGTTTTTTTTTGGGGCGAAAAATTAAGTTTCTCCAATCTTCCCAAATTCTGATAGAGGGCCATGAGACTTAGACCTGAGTGCAAAAATGGAGGCTCTAGCCCCTTCCAGAGCTGAGATATCGAAACTCAAAAATTCGGCCCGAAAAAAAAAACGACAGTGGTACCCCTTACGTTTTTTTTTTGGGGGGGCGAAAAATTAAGTTTCTCCAATCTTCCCAAATTCTGATAGAGGGCCATAAGACTTAGACCTGAGTGCAAAAATGGAGGCTCTAGCCCCTTCCAGAGCTGAGATATCGAAACTCAAAAATTCGGCCCGAAAAAAAAACGACAGTGGTACCCCTTACGTTTTTTTTTTTGGGGCGAAAAATCAAGTTTCTCCAATCTTCCCAAATTCTGATAGAGAGCCATAAGACTTAGACCTGAGTGCAAAAATGGAGGCTCTAACCCCTTCCAGAACTGAGATATCGAAACTCAAAAATTCGGCCCGAAAAAAAAACGACAGTGGTACCCCTTTCGTTTTTTTTTTGGGGCGAAAAATTAAGTTTCTCCAATCTTCCCAAATTCTGATAGAGGGCCATGAGACTTAGACCTGAGTGCAAAAATGGAGGCTCTAGCCCCTTCCAGAGCTGAGATATCGAAACTCAAAAATTCGGCCCGAAAAAAAAACGACAGTGGTACCCCTTACGTTTTTTTTTGGGGCGAAAAATTAAGTTTCTCCAATCTTCCCAAATTCTGATAGAGGGCCATGAGACTTAGACCTGAGTGCAAAAATGGAGGCTCTAGCCCCTTCCAGAGCTGAGATATCGAAACTCAAAAATTCGGCCAGAAAAAAAAAACGACAGTGGTACCCCTTACGTTTTGTTTTTTTGGGGCGAAAAATTAAGTTTCTCCAATCTTCCCAAATTCTGATAGAGGGCCATGAGACTTAGACCTGAGTGCAAAAATGGAGGCTCTAGCCCCTTCCAGAGCTGAGATATCGAACCTCAAAAATTCGGCCCGAAAAAAAAAACGACAGTGGTACCCCTTACGTTTTTTTTTTGGGCGAAAAATTAAGTTTCTCCAATCTTCCCAAATTCTGATAGAGGGCCATGAGACTTAGACCTGAGTGCAAAAATGGAGGCTCTAGCCCCTTCCAGAGCTGAGATATCGAAACTCAAAAATTCGGCCCGAAAAAAAAAAACGACAGTGGTACCCCTTACGTTTTTTTTTTTTTGGGGCGAAAAATTAAGTTTCTCCAATCTTCCCAAATTCTGATAGAGGGCCATAAGACTTAGACCTGAGTGCAAAAATGGAGGCTCTAGCCCCTTCCAGAGCTGAGATATCGAAACTCAAAAATTCGGCCCGGAAAAAAAAACGACAGTGGTACCCCTTACGTTTTTTTTTGGGGCGAAAAATTAAGTTTCTCCAATCTTCCCAAATTCTGATAGAGGGCCATGAGACTTAGACCTGAGTGCAAAAATGGAGGCTCTAGCCCCTTCCAGAGCTGAGATATCGAAACTCAAAAATTCGGCCCGAAAAAAAAAAACGACAGTGGTACCCCTTACGTTTTTTTTTGGGCGAAAAATTAAGTTTCTCCAATCTTCCCAAATTCTGATAGAGAGCCATAAGACTTAGACCTGAGTGCAAAAATGGAGGCTCTAGCCCCTTCCAGAGCTGAGATATCGAAACTCAAAAATTCGGCCCGAAAAAAAAACGACAGTGGTACCCCTTACGTTTTTTTTTTGGGGGCGAAAAATTAAGTTTCTCCAATCTTCCCAAATTCTGATAGAGGGCCATGAGACTTAGACCTGAGTGCAAAAATGGAGGCTCTAGCCCCTTCCAGAGCTGAGATATCGAAACTCAAAAATTCGGCCTGAAAAAAAAAAACGACAGTGGTACCCCTTACGTTTTTTTTTTGGGCGAAAAATTAAGTTTCTCCAATCTTCCCAAATTCTGATAGAGGGCCATGAGACTTAGACCTGAGTGCAAAAATGGAGGCTCTAGCCCCTTCCAGAGCTGAGATATCGAAACTCAAAAATTCGGCCCGAAAAAAAAAACGACAGTGGTACCCCTTACGTTTTTTTTTTTGGGCAAAAAATTTAGTTTCTCCAATCTTCCCAAATTCTGATAGAGGGCCATAAGACTTAGACCTGAGTGCAAAAATGGAGGCTCTAGCCCCTTCCAGAGCTGAGATATCGAAACTCAAAAATTCGGCCCGAAAAAAAAAACGACAGTGGTACCCCTTACGTTTTTTTTTGGGCGAAAAATTAAGTTTCTCCAATCTTCCCAAATTCTGATAGAGGGCCATAAGACTTAGACCTGAGTGCAAAAATGGAGGCTCTAGCCCCTTCCAGAGCTGAGATATCGAAACTCAAAAATTCGGCCCGAAAAAAAAACGACAGTGGTACCCCTTACGTTTTTTTTTGGGGCGAAAAATTAAGTTTCTCCAATCTTCCCAAATTCTGATAGAGGGCCATGAGACTTAGACCTGAGTGCAAAAATGGAGGCTCTAGCCCCTTCCAGAGCTGAGATATCGAAACTCAAAAATTCGGCCCGAAAAAAAAACGACAGTGGTACCCCTTACGTTTTTTTTTTGGGCGAAAAATTAAGTTTCTCTAATCTTCCCAAATTCTGATAGAGGGCCATGAGACTTAGACCTGAGTGCAAAAATGGAGGCTCTAGCCCCTTCCAGAGCTGAGATATCGAAACTCAAAAAATTGGCCCAAAAAAAAACGACAGTGGTACCCCTTACGTTTTTTTTTTGGGCGAAAAATTAAGTTTCTCTAATCTTCCCAAATTCTGATAGAGGGCCATGAGACTTAGACCTGAGTGCAAAAATGGAGGCTCTAGCCCCTTCCAGAGCTGAGATATCGAACCTCAAAAATTCGGCCCGAAAAAAAAAACGACAGTGGTACCCCTTACGTTTTTTTTTTGGGCGAAAAATTAAGTTTCTCCAATCTTCCCAAATTCTGATAGAGGGCCATGAGACTTAGACCTGAATGCAAAAATGGAGGCTCTAGCCCCTTCCAGAGCTGAGATATCGAAACTCAAAAATTCGGCCCGAAAAAAAAACGACAGTGGTACCCCTTACGTTTTTTTTTTGGGCGAAAAATTAAGTTTCTCCAATCTTCCCAAATTCTGATAGAAGGCCATGAGACTTAGACCTGAGTGCAAAAATGGAGGCTCTAGCCCCTTCCAGAGCTGAGATATCGAAACTCAAAAATTCGGCCCGAAAAAAAAACGACAGTGGTACCCCTTACGTTTTTTTTTGGGGGCTAAAAATTAGGTTTCTCCAATCTTCCCAAATTCTGATAGAGGGCCATGAGACTTAGACCTGAGTGCAAAAATGGAGGCTCTAGCCCCTTCCAGAGCTGAGATATCGAAACTCAAAAATTCGGCCCGAAAAAAAAACGACAGTGGTACCCCTTACGTTTTTTTTTTGGGCGAAAAATTAAGTTTCTCCAATCTTCCCAAATTCTGATAGAGGGCCATGAGACTTAGACCTGATTGCAAAAATGGAGGCTCTAACCCCTTCCAGAGCTGAGATATCGAAACTCAAAAATTCGGCCCGAAAAAAAAACGACAGTTGTACCCCTTACGTTTTTTTTTTGGGCGAAAAATTAAGTTTCTCCAATCTTCCCAAATTCTGATAGAGGGCCATGAGACTTAGACCTGAGTGCAAAAATGGAGGCTCTAGCCCCTTCCAGAGCTGAGATATCGAAACTCAAAAATTCGGCCCGAAAAAAAAAACGACAGTGGTACCCCTTACGTTTTTTTTTGGGCGAAAAATTAAGTTTCTCCAATCTTCCCAAATTCTGATAGAGGGCCATGAGACTTAGACCTGAGTGCAAAAATGGAGGCTCTAGCCCCTTCCAGAGCTGAGATATCGAAACTCAAAAATTCGGCCCGAAAAAAAAACGACAGTGGTACCCCTTACGTTTTTTTTTTTTGGGCGAAAAATTAAGTTTCTCCAATCTTCCCAAATTCTGATAGAGAGCCATAAGACTTAGACCTGAGTGCAAAAATGGAGGCTCTAACCCCTTCCAGAACTGAGATATCGAAACTCAAAAATTCGGCCCGAAAAAAAAACGACAGTGGTACCCCTTACGTTTTTTTTTTGGGGCGAAAAATTAAGTTTCTCCAATCTTCCCAAATTCTGATAGAGGGCCATGAGACTTAGACCTGAATGCAAAAATGGAGGCTCTAGCCCCTTCCAGAGCTGAGATATCGAAACTCAAAAATTCGGCCCGAAAAAAAAAAACGACAGTGGTACCCCTTACGTTTTTTTTTTTTGGGGCGAAAAATTAAGTTTCTCCAATCTTCCCAAATTCTGATAGAGGGCCATGAGACTTAGACCTGAGTGCAAAAATGGAGGCTCTAGCCCCTTCCAGAGCTGAGATATCGAAACTCAAAAATTCGGCCCGAAAAAAAAAACGACAGTGGTACCCCTTACGTTTTTTTTTTTGGGCAAAAAATTTAGTTTCTCCAATCTTCCCAAATTCTGATAGAGGGCCATAAGACTTAGACCTGAGTGCAAAAATGGAGGCTCTAGCCCCTTCCAGAGCTGAGATATCGAAACTCAAAAATTCGGCCCGAAAAAAAAAACGACAGTGGTACCCCTTACGTTTTTTTTTTGGGGCGAAAAATTAAGTTTCTCTAATCTTCCCAAATTCTGATAGAGGGCCATGAGACTTAGACCTGAGTGCAAAAATGGAGGCTCTAGCCCCTTCCAGAGCTGAGATATCGAAACTCAAAAATTCGGCCCGGAAAAAAAAACGACAGTGGTACCCCTTACGTTTTTTTTTGGGGCGAAAAATTAAGTTTCTCCAATCTTCCCAAATTCTGATAGAGGGCCATGAGACTTAGACCTGAGTGCAAAAATGGAGGCTCTAGCCCCTTCCAGAGCTGAGATATCGAAACTCAAAAATTCGGCCCGAAAAAAAAAAACGACAGTGGTACCCCTTACGTTTTTTTTTGGGCGAAAAATTAAGTTTCTCCAATCTTCCCAAATTCTGATAGAGGGCCATGAGACTTAGACCTGAGTGCAAAAATGGAGGCTCTAGCCCCTTCCAGAGCTGAGATATCGAAACTCAAAAATTCGGCCCGAAAAAAAAACGACAGTGGTACCCCTTACGTTTTTTTTTTGGGCGAAAAATTAAGTTTCTCCAATCTTCCCAAATTCTGATAGAGGGCCATGAGACTTAGACCTGAGTGCAAAAATGGAGGCTCTAGCCCCTTCCAGAGCTCAGATATCGAAACTCAAAAATTCGGCCCGAAAAAAAAAAACGACAGTGGTACCCCTTACGTTTTTTTTGGGGGGGGCGAAAAATTAAGTTTCTCCAATCTTCCCAAATTCTGATAGAGGGCCATAAGACTTAGACCTGAGTGCAAAAATGGAGGCTCTAGCCCCTTCCAGAGCTGAGATATCGAAACTCAAAAATTCGGCCCGAAAAAAAAACGACAGTGGTACCCCTTACGTTTTTTTTTTTGGGGCGAAAAATTAAGTTTCTCCAATCTTCCCAAATTCTGATAGAGGGCCATGAGACTTAGACCTGAGTGCAAAAATGGAGGCTCTAGCCCCTTCCAGAGCTGAGATATCGAAACTCAAAAATTCGGCCCGGAAAAAAAAACGACAGTGGTACCCCTTACGTTTTTTTTTGGGGCGAAAAATTAAGTTTCTCCAATCTTCCCAAATTCTGATAGAGGGCCATGAGACTTAGACCTGAGTGCAAAAATGGAGGCTCTAGCCCCTTCCAGAGCTGAGATATCGAAACTCAAAAATTCGGCCCGAAAAAAAAACGACAGTGGTACCCCTTACGTTTTTTTTTGGGCGAAAAATTAAGTTTCTCCAATCTTCCCAAATTCTGATAGAGAGCCATAAGACTTAGACCTGAGTGCAAAAATGGAGGCTCTAACCCCTTCCAGAACTGAGATATCGAAACTCAAAAATTCGGCCCGAAAAAAAAACGACAGTGGTACCCCTTAGGTTTTTTTTTGGGGCGAAAAATTAAGTTTCTCCAATCTTCCCAAATTCTGATAGAGGGCCATGAGACTTAGACCTGAGTGCAAAAATGGAGGCTCTAGCCCCTTCCAGAGCTCAGATATCGAAACTCAAAAATTCGGCCCGAAAAAAAAACGACAGTGGTACCCCTTACGTTTTTTTTTGGGGGGGCGAAAAATTAAGTTTCTCCAATCTTCCCAAATTCTGATAGAGGGCCATAAGACTTAGACCTGAGTGCAAAAATGGAGGCTCTAGCCCCTTCCAGAGCTGAGATATCGAAACTCAAAAATTCGGCCCGAAAAAAAAACGACAGTGGTACCCCTTACGTTTTTTTTTTTGGGGCGAAAAATTAAGTTTCTCCAATCTTCCCAAATTCTGATAGAGGGCCATGAGACTTAGACCTGAGTGCAAAAATGGAGGCTCTAGCCCCTTCCAGAGCTGAGATATCGAAACTCAAAAATTCGGCCTGAAAAAAAAAAACGACAGTGGTACCCCTTACGTTTTTTTTTTGGGCGAAAAATTAAGTTTCTCCAATCTTCCCAAATTCTGATAGAGGGCCATGAGACTTAGACCTGAGTGCAAAAATGGAGGCTCTAGCCCCTTCCAGAGCTGAGATATCGAAACTCAAAAATTCGGCCCGAAAAAAAAAACGACAGTGGTACCCCTTACGTTTTTTTTTTTGGGCAAAAAATTTAGTTTCTCCAATCTTCCCAAATTCTGATAGAGGGCCATAAGACTTAGACCTGAGTGCAAAAATGGAGGCTCTAGCCCCTTCCAGAGCTGAGATATCGAAACTCAAAAATTCGGCCCGAAAAAAAAAACGACAGTGGTACCCCTTACGTTTTTTTTTGGGCGAAAAATTAAGTTTCTCCAATCTTCCCAAATTCTGATAGAGGACCATAAGACTTAGACCTGAGTGCAAAAATGGAGGCTCTAGCCCCTTCCAGAGCTGAGATATCGAAACTCAAAAATTCGGCCCGAAAAAAAAACGACAGTGGTACCCCTTACGTTTTTTTTTGGGGCGAAAAATTAAGTTTCTCCAATCTTCCCAAATTCTGATAGAGGGCCATGAGACTTAGACCTGAGTGCAAAAATGGAGGCTCTAGCCCCTTCCAGAGCTGAGATATCGAAACTCAAAAATTCGGCCCGAAAAAAAAAACGACAGTGGTACCCCTTACGTTTTTTTTTTTGGGGGGCGAAAAATTAAGTTTCTCCAATCTTCCCAAATTCTGATAGAGGGCCATAAGACTTAGACCTGAGTGCAAAAATGGAGGCTCTAGCCCCTTCCAGAGCTGAGATATCGAAACTCAAAAATTCGGCCCGAAAAAAAAACGACAGTGGTACCCCTTACGTTTTTTTTTTTGGGGCGAAAAATCAAGTTTCTCCAATCTTCCCAAATTCTGATAGAGAGCCATAAGACTTAGACCTGAGTGCAAAAATGGAGGCTCTAACCCCTTCCAGAACTGAGATATCGAAACTCAAAAATTCTGCCCGAAAAAAAAACGACAGTGGTACCCCTTTCGTTTTTTTTTTGGGGCGAAAAATTAAGTTTCTCCAATCTTCCCAAATTCTGATAGAGGGCCATGAGACTTAGACCTGAGTGCAAAAATGGAGGCTCTAGCCCCTTCCAGAGCTGAGATATCGAAACTCAAAAATTCGGCCTGAAAAAAAAAAACGACAGTGGTACCCCTTACGTTTTTTTTTTTTGGGCGAAAAATTAAGTTTCTCCAATCTTCCCAAATTCTGATAGAGGGCCATGAGACTTAGACCTGAGTGCAAAAATGGAGGCTCTAGCCCCTTCCAGAGCTGAGATATCGAAACTCAAAAATTCGGCCCGAAAAAAAAAACGACAGTGGTACCCC
The DNA here is from genome assembly GCF_988280905.1 of Pimephales promelas. Classification (NCBI taxonomy): domain Eukaryota; kingdom Metazoa; phylum Chordata; class Actinopteri; order Cypriniformes; family Leuciscidae; genus Pimephales; species Pimephales promelas. Next base: position 12,130,370 of record NC_142793.1, read on the forward strand.
TTACGTTTTTTTTTTTGGGCGAAAAATTAAGTTTCTCCAATCTTCCCAAATTCTGATAGAGGGCCATAAGACTTAGACCTGAGTGCAAAAATGGAGGCTCTAGCCCCTTCCAGAGCTGAGATATCGAAACTCAAAAATTCGGCCCGAAAAAAAAACGACAGTGGTACCCCTTACGTTTTTTTTTGGGGCGAAAAATTAAGTTTCTCCAATCTTCCCAAATTCTGATAGAGGGCCATGAGACTTAGACCTGAGTGCAAAAATGGAGGCTCTAGCCCCTTCCAGAGCTGAGATATCGAAACTCAAAAATTCGGCCCGAAAAAAAAACGACAGTGGTACCCCTTACGTTTTTTTTTTTTGGGCGAAAAATTACGTTTCTCCAATCTTCCCAAATTCTGATAGAGGGCCATGAGACTTAGACCTGAGTGCAAAAATGGAGGCTCTAGCCCCTTCCAGAGCTGAGATATCGAAACTCAAAAATTCGGCCCGAAAAAAAAAACGACAGTGGTACCCCTTACGTTTTTTTTGGGGGCGAAAAATTAAGTTTCTCCAATCTTCCCAAATTCTGATAGAGGGCCATGAGACTTAGACCTGAGTACAAAAATGGAGGCTCTAGCCCCTTCCAGAGCTGAGATATCGAAACTCAAAAATTCGGCCCGAAAAAAAAACGACAGTGGTACCCCTTACGTTTTTTTTTTTTGGGCGAAAAATTAAGTTTCTCCAATCTTCCCAAATTCTGATAGAGGGCCATGAGACTTAGACCTGATTGCAAAAATGGAGGCTCTAGCCCCTTCCAGAGCTGAGATATCGAAACTCAAAAATTCGGCCCGAAAAAAAAAACGACAGTGGTACCCCTTACGTTTTTTTTTTGGGCGAAAAATTAAGTTTCTCCAATCTTCCCAAATTCTGATAGAGGGCCATGAGACTTAGACCTGAGTGCAAAAATGGAGGCTCTAGCCCCTTCCAGAGCTGAGATATTGAAACTCAAAAATTCGCCCCCCAAAAAAACGACAGTGGTACCCCTTACGTTTTTTTTTGGGGCGAAAAATTAAGTTTCTCCAATCTTCCCAAATTCTGATAGAGGGCCATAAGACTTAGACCTGAGTGCAAAAATGGAGGCTCTAGCCCCTTCCAGAGCTGAGATATCGAAACTCAAAAATTCGGCCCGAAAAAAAAAACGACAGTGGTACCCCTTACGTTTTTTTTTTTTTTGGGGCGAAAAATTAAGTTTCTCCAATCTTCCCAAATTCTGATAGAGGGCCATAAGACTTAGACCTGAGTGCAAAAATGGAGACTCTAGCCCCTTCCAGAGCTGAGATATCGAAACTCAAAAATTCGGCCCGAAAAAAAAACGACAGTGGTACCCCTTACGTTTTTTTTTTTTTGGGCGAAAAATTACGTTTCTCCAATCTTCCCAAATTCTGATAGAGGGCCATGAGACTTAGACCTGAGTGCAAAAATGGAGGCTCTAGCCCCTTCCAGAGCTGAGATATCGAAACTCAAAAATTCGGCCCGAAAAAAAAAACGACAGTGGTACCCCTTACGTTTTTTTTGGGGGCGAAAAATTAAGTTTCTCCAATCTTCCCAAATTCTGATAGAGGGCCATGAGACTTAGACCTGAGTACAAAAATGGAGGCTCTAGCCCCTTCCAGAGCTGAGATATCGAAACTCAAAAATTCGGCCCGAAAAAAAAACGACAGTGGTACCCCTTACGTTTTTTTTTTTTGGGCGAAAAATTAAGTTTCTCCAATCTTCCCAAATTCTGATAGAGGGCCATGAGACTTAGACCTGATTGCAAAAATGGAGGCTCTAGCCCCTTCCAGAGCTGAGATATCGAAACTCAAAAATTCGGCCCGAAAAAAAAAACGACAGTGGTACCCCTTACGTTTTTTTTTTGGGCGAAAAATTAAGTTTCTCCAATCTTCCCAAATTCTGATAGAGGGCCATGAGACTTAGACCTGAGTGCAAAAATGGAGGCTCTAGCCCCTTCCAGAGCTGAGATATTGAAACTCAAAAATTCGCCCCCCAAAAAAACGACAGTGGTACCCCTTACGTTTTTTTTTGGGGCGAAAAATTAAGTTTCTCCAATCTTCCCAAATTCTGATAGAGGGCCATAAGACTTAGACCTGAGTGCAAAAATGGAGGCTCTAGCCCCTTCCAGAGCTGAGATATCGAAACTCAAAAATTCGGCCCGAAAAAAAAAACGACAGTGGTACCCCTTACGTTTTTTTTTTTTTGGGGCGAAAAATTAAGTTTCTCCAATCTTCCCAAATTCTGATAGAGGGCCATAAGACTTAGACCTGAGTGCAAAAATGGAGACTCTAGCCCCTTCCAGAGCTGAGATATCGAAACTCAAAAATTCGGCCCGAAAAAAAAAACGACAGTGGTACCCCTTACGTTTTTTTTTTTTGGGGTGAAAAATTAAGTTTCCCCAATCTTCCCAAATTCTGATAGAGGGCCATAAGACTTAGACCTGAGTGCAAAAATGGAGGCTCTAGCCCCTTCCAGAGCTGAGATATCGAAACTCAAAAATTCGGCCCGAAAAAAAAAACGAGAGTGGTACCCCTTACGTTTTTTTTTTTGGGGCGAAAAATTAAGTTTCTACAATCTTCCCAAATTCTGATAGAGGGCCATGAGACTTAGACCTGAGTGCAAAAATGGAGGCTCTAGCCTCTTCCAGAGCTGAGATATCGAAACTCAAAAATTCGGCCCGAAAAAAAAACGACAGTGGTACCCCTTACGTTTTTTTTTTTGGGCGAAAAATTAAGTTTCTCCAATCTTCCCAAATTCTGATAGAGGGCCATAAGACTTAGACCTGAGTGCAAAAATGGAGGCTCTAGCCCCTTCCAGAGCTGAGATATCGAAACTCAAAAATTCGGCCCGAAAAAAAAACGACAGTGGTACCCCTTACGTTTTTTTTTGGGGCGAAAAATTAAGTTTCTCCAATCTTCCCAAATTCTGATAGAGGGCCATGAGGCTTAGACCTGAGTGCAAAAATGGAGGCTCTAGCCCCTTCCAGAGCTGAGATATCGAAACTCAAAAATTCGGCCCGAAAAAAAAACGACAGTGGTACCCCTTACGTTTTTTTTTTTGGGCGAAAAATTAAGTTTCTCCAATCTTCCCAAATTCTGATAGAGGGCCATAAGACTTAGACCTGAGTGCAAAAATGGAGGCTCTAGCCCCTTCCAGAGCTGAGATATCGAAACTCAAAAATTCGGCCCGAAAAAAAAACGACAGTGGTACCCCTTACGTTTTTTTTGGGGCGAAAAATTAAGTTTCTCCAATCTTCCCAAATTCTGATAGAGGGCCATGAGGCTTAGACCTGAGTGCAAAAATGGAGGCTCTAGCCCCTTCCAGAGCTGAGATATCGAAACTCAAAAATTCGGCCCGAAAAAAAAACGACAGTGGTACCCCTTACGTTTTTTATTTTGGGCGAAAAATTAAGTTTCTCCAATCTTCCCAAATTCTGATAGAGGGCCATGAGACTTAGACCTGAGTGCAAAAATGGAGGCTCTAGCCCCTTCCAGAGCTGAGATATCGAAACTCAAAAATTCGGCCCGAAAAAAAAACGACAGTGGTACCCCTTACGTTTTTTTTTTTTGGGGCGAAAAATTACGTTTCTCTAATCTTCCCAAATTCTGATAGAGGGCCATGAGACTTAGACCTGAGTGCAAAAATGGAGGCTCTAGCCCCTTCCAGAGCTGAGATATCGAAACTCAAAAAATCGGCCCGAAAAAAAAACGACAGTGGTACCCCTTACGTTTTTTTGGGGGGGGGGCGAAAAATTAAGTTTCTCCAATCTTCCCAAATTCTGATAGAGGGCCATAAGACTTAGACCTGAGTGCAAAAATGGAGGCTCTAGCCCCTTCCAGAGCTGAGATATCGAAACTCAAAAATTCGGCCCGAAAAAAAAAAACGACAGTGGTACCCCTTACGTTTTTTTTTGGGGGGGCGAAAAATTAAGTTTCTCCAATCTTCCCAAATTCTGATAGAGGGCCATGAGACTTAGACCTGAGTGCAAAAATGGAGGCTCTAGCCCCTTCCAGAGCTGAGATATCGAAACTCAAAAATTCGGCCCGAAAAAAAAACGACAGTGGTACCCCTTACGTTTTTTTTTGGGGCGAAAAATTAAGTTTCTCCAATCTTCCCAAATTCTGATAGAGGGCCATGAGACTTAGACCTGAGTGCAAAAATGGAGGCTCTAGCCCCTTCCAGAGCTGAGATATCGAAACTCAAAAATTCGGCCCGAAAAAAAAACGACAGTGGTACCCCTTACGTTTTTTTTTTTTGGGCGAAAAATTAAGTTTCTCCAATCTTCCCAAATTCTGATAGAGGGCCATGAGACTTAGACCTGATTGCAAAAATGGAGGCTCTAGCCCCTTCCAGAGCTGAGATATCGAAACTCAAAAATTCGGCCCGAAAAAAAAAACGACAGTGGTACCCCTTACGTTTTTTTTTTGGGCGAAAAATTAAGTTTCTCCAATCTTCCCAAATTCTGATAGAGGGCCATGAGACTTAGACCTGAGTGCAAAAATGGAGGCTCTAGCCCCTTCCAGAGCTGAGATATTGAAACTCAAAAATTCGCCCCAAAAAAAAAACGACAGTGGTACCCCTTACGTTTTTTTTTTGGGGCGAAAAATTAAGTTTCTCCAATCTTCCCAAATTCTGATAGAGGGCCATAAGACTTAGACCTGAGTGCAAAAATGGAGGCTCTAGCCCCTTCCAGAGCTGAGATATCGAAACTCAAAAATTCGGCCCGAAAAAAAAACGACAGTGGTACCCCTTACGTTTTTTTTTTTTTTGGGGCGAAAAATTAAGTTTCTCCAATCTTCCCAAATTCTGATAGAGGGCCATAAGACTTAGACCTGAGTGCAAAAATGGAGACTCTAGCCCCTTCCAGAGCTGAGATATCGAAACTCAAAAATTCGGCCCGAAAAAAAAAACGACAGTGGTACCCCTTACGTTTTTTTTTTTGGGCGAAAAATTAAGTTTCTCCAATCTTCCCAAATTCTGATAGAGGGCCATGAGACTTAGACCTGAGTGCAAAAATGGAGGCTCTAGCCCCTTCCAGAGCTGAGATATCGAAACTCAAAAATTCGGCCCGAAAAAAAAACGACAGTGGTACCCCTTACGTTTTTTTTTGGGGCGAAAAATTAATTTTCTCCAATCTTCCCAAATTCTGATAGAGGGCCATGAGACTTAGACCTGAGTGCAAAAATGGAGGCTCTAGCCCCTTCCAGAGCTGAGATATCGAAACTCAAAAATTCGGCCCGAAAAAAAACGACAGTGGTACCCCTTACGTTTTTTTTTTGGGCGAAAAATTAAGTTTCTCCAATCTTCCCAAATTCTGATAGAGGGCCATGAGACTTAGACCTGAGTGCAAAAATGGAGGCTCTAGCCCCTTCTAGAGCTGAGATATCGAAACTCAAAAATTCGGCCCGAAAAAAAAACGACAGTGGTACCCCTTACGTTTTTTTTTTGGGGCGAAAAATTAAGTTTCTCCAATCTTCCCAAATTCTGATAGAGGGCCATGAGACTTAGACCTGAGTGCAAAAATGGAGGCTCTAGCCCCTTCCAGAGCTGAGATATCGAAACTCAAAAATTCGGCCCGAAAAAAAAAACGACAGTGGTACCCCTTACGTTTTTTTTTTTTTTTTGGGGCGAAAAATTAAGTTTCTCCAATCTTCCCAAATTCTGATAGAGGGCCATGAGACTTAGACCTGATTGCAAAAATGGAGGCTCTAGCCCCTTCCAGAGCTGAGATATCGAAACTCAAAAATTCGGCCCGAAAAAAAACGACAGTGGTACCCCTTACGTTTTTTGGGGGGGCGAAAAATTAAGTTTCTCCAATCTTCCCAAAACTTTGGATTCTGATAGAGGGCCATGAGACTTATCCAGAGTTTTGGGAAGATTGGAGAAACTTGGAGAAAAAAAAAAACGACAGGGGTAACACTGTCGTTTTTCTTGGGTCAAAATTTTGAGTTGCTCTGATATTCTTGAAACTCTGGATTCTGATAACGGGCCATGGGACATAGATCTGAGTGCAAAAATGGAGGCTCCTGACCCTTCCAGAGCGGAGATATGGACATCCCACATAGCATTTATGCCATTATAAATATCTCAATATCTCAGCTTTGGAAGGGTCTAGAGCCTTCATTTTTGCACTCAGGCCTAAGTCCCATGGCCCTTTATCAAAATCCAGAGTTTCAAGAAGATTGGAGAAACTTATTTTTTTGCACCAAAAAAAACGACAGGGGTAACACTGTCGTTTTTTATTTTTCGGGTCAAAATTTTGAGTTGCTCTGATCTTTCTGAAACTCTTAGACCTGAGTGCAAAAATGGAGGCTCTAGACCCTTCCAAAGCTGAGATATTGAGATCCCACGTAGCATATATGCCATTATAAAAATAGTGGGTTCGTGAACGGTGGAATTTTGGGATGGCGCTTGGTGCTACAGACTCAGGGGCCCCAGCTGAGTGCAGGAAAATAGTTTTTATCATGAAAGAAACTTTAATTAAAATGTCCAAAAAATACATTACCAAAATCCCCACACCCACTACCCAAGTTCACACACTGCTCTTCTGATGTTCACACACTTCTCTGATTGTTTTTCACTCTATCTTCAGGTCTCTGATTCTTCAGGCCGAGAGTAAGAAGGAATATGAGGAGGTAAATACCACTCCTTAATAAAGATGTTTTACAAAAAGCAATAGATTTGAATAGATTGATTTATACAACATTATGATGTTTATTTCCTTCTTCACACGTTTTTCATTTGTATCCCCAGTGGATTTGCACCCTGAACAACATTTCCAGACAGATTTATCTAACCGACAATCCTGAGGTATCTATCCATCCATCCATCCATCCATCCATCCTTCTACTATCTATCCATCCGTCCATTGATCCATTTCATTTCATTTTTTATTTATTTATTTAGCACATTTATTGCAACAGCTGTTGTTTCCAATCACTAACAAACACAAAAATAAGAGGAGTACAGAGATTAAAATAACCCTGACAAAACATAGAGACGGTAATGATCAAACACCCATCATGAGGATGCCCAGGAAGTTTTAAAAAGAGGTGCTTTTAACACGGCCTTACATTTCAGCAGTGAACTTACTGACCTTACAGAAAGAGGGAGACCGATCCATCCATCCGTTGAAGTGTGTTGTGCTGTTGTTTTCAGGCTGTGGCGATCAGGCTGCACCAGACGGCTCTTCAGGCTGTGACGCCCATCACCAGCTTCGAGAAGAGAGCTGAAGGTTCTCCTAACCCTGACCGGTACGAATATTTCCCATCTGAGGATGACAACTAAACACTCATTTCATTTCTGTTCACGTCTGTATTTGTAGTTTATTTCAATCTGTTAATACATTTTTTATAAGGATTTGGTTTAAAAAAGCCTGTTTTTCTCTGATGGGTAGAGCGAAACCAGGTGGTGTGACCCCTAGAGATCCTCAGAAACCCCCTGCGACCCTCGAGCCCGATGATCTGATCGCCCCGGGAACGCCGATCCAGTTCGACATCGTCCTGCCCGCGTCTGAGTTCCTGGACCAGAACCGAGCCGGAGCAAGGTCAGAGGTCAAAACCCACCTGAACACGTTAACAGTCTGTTTGCCCTTTTTTCAGTGAACCGTTTGTGTAGATTTCTCATTTTACAGCCGTTTATGATTTTGCAGTGCGTTTATAGTTTTACAGTCGGCTCAGTTTTTACTGCTTGTGTTCTCTGACAGACGCACAAACCCCTTCGGTGAGACGGAGGACGATGACAGCGCTTCAGACACACACGGTGAGACGAGCCGTTTCAACTCACTGTTTACCAATTTTATGAAAAAAAAATTTTTTTTATTATTATTATTATTATATATACATTTTATGATTTTGAAAATCACTGTATTGCTTTGAGAATTAAATCAAATGTAAAATCTCACGATATGATGCGAAACTTGATTGGCATTAATGTCGATGATTGCGTTATTTTACATATGATATCGCTTATTTCTTTTTCTTCTTCGCCTGTGTTGGAGATTGAGTACTCTTTCAGGAGATGTGTACCGTATAACAATGACGAAAAGACGAAAATTTCCGGGGAAAGAGTTAAAAATCTCTGAATTATAGAAAAAGCAAACGCTCACATTATGATGAGGACTATGATTATTTACATATTATGCTTTTGTGAAATCTAATTTCTTCCTTTTCCTCTCTGAAACCTCCCAGATTCCCTCCTGCAGCAGGTGTTTGCTGTGCGCTTCTTGGGATCGATGGCCGTTCGGGCCGGTCACACACAGGAAGTGATCTATGAAGCCATGAGGCAGGTTCTCGCCGCTCGCGCAATTCACAACATCTTCAAAACCACCGAATCCCATCTGATGGTCAGCAGTTCCTGCATTCGGTGCGTCCGGCGTCTCACTTCTGAAATGCAGTGTTTCAAATATTGATTATTTCAGGACTCTTGGGGGGCTTAAAATGTTTTTGTTTCTGTCGACAGATTGATCGATCCACAGACACAAGTCACTAAAATCAGTGTAAGTGTTTATTTCTTTCTAACGCTGCTCTCTGAACTGAAATCTGTCTACATCTCAGTTGTGTGTTGGAGTTAGGGTTAAAATAATCTAAATTATTTTTGATTTAAAAATTATAACTCACCTGTGTGTGTGGTAGTTCCAGCTGAAGGACGTGTCTCAGTTTGCGGCCCATCAGGAGAACAGCAGGCTGATGGGGTTCGTTCTGGAGGGGAGCGACTGGAGCAACGGAGGCGAGCATGAACCCTCCTTCAGCGTATTCGTGTTTGAGAGTAACACTGAAGGAGAGAAGGTCAGTCTGCAAAACCATAAAGCTTATTGTAGCTTACACATTTAATATCTGATTAATTCCTGGGATTTGTGCTGTTTCTCCTCAGATTTGTTACACGATAAACCTCGGGAAAGAGATCTCAGAGGCAAAGAAGGTAAAGCAGAACATCTGAGATCCAGAGTAAAAACAGCATAATATAATATTTTAATATAACATAATAAAATATAAGTTGAAGTCAATGTCTTAGGTTTTTTTTAAGTGAAAGATATATATATATATTTTAAACGTTTCTGTAAAATATCACTGTGTACATTGGATATTTACCATGGTGTATAAATTAAATGTCAAATATAAAAAAAGAAAGAAAAAAAAGTTAAGAATATATTATATAAAAGGTATTAATAGTCATATTTATCAATATATATATAGCTTTTTCAATAAAATAATTAAGGATATATTCTTATTTATCCGTTTTTAATAACAATAATATTACACTAATAAGATTAAATGAAGAATATATTTAAATATAAATATATTTATAAACTTGAATGTATTGTTTTATATTAGTATAATATATTATAGTAAAGTCATTAACGTTCGTATTTATTAAAAGTAATATTATACATTTAATATTTTTGATTTAAAAATTATTTATAAGAATACATTATGAAGATAGTGTTTTCAATAGTAATATTTCATATTAATATACATTAAGAATATATGTAATATGATCAATTTATATTGTATATTTATAAACCTGCATTGGATGGAAGATTAAGCAGAGATTATTATTGTTTTATATTATATTTCATCCTTGTGTCCTAAAGTGTAGTCATTACATTTAGTGGTTATGCAAACATATTGTTTTTAAACGTGCTCTAATAAATCATTTATATATATATATATATATATATATGTATTATTATTATTCTTGTTCTTCTAGTAGGGTCAGTTTTTGATTTGTTCACCTTGATTCTTGTGATTCTCCTGACTGATGCTCATGTGTGTATCAGGACCCTGAAGCGCTGGCCCAGCTGATGAAGTCAATGCCCCTGACAAACGACGGGAAGTTTCTTCTGCTGGAGAGCGAGATGGGAGAAGCAGCGGAAGCTTCCGGACAGGATGACCAGGAGTCAGAGGCTTGATCTGAACACACACACACACACACACACACACACTTCCATTGCCTGCTGCTCTTCTCCTGTCCTCCCTCTCTCTCTCTCTCCAGGCAGACTACATGAAGGAAAGCAACAGGTGGTCGAGGGAGGGCCACTCGTTTGTTTAACACTTACTCAGTTTTAGATGCTCACGATAGAAAAGATGAAAGTTAAAGGTGTCAGTTTTGTTTTAACCTTTCAGTTCGAAAACATCAGACACGAGTTTACATGTTAAAGGAATAACTCACCCAAAAATAAAAATTCTCATAATTTTCTCAGCAAATAATAGATTCAAACTTGATTTGCTCCTCATGCCAATAGTATTGCATGACTCTGAATATAGTGCATGAGTACTATGAACCAATTTTATTATGGAAATGGTACCTAATAGAGTTAAACCGCTTCAGTTTCACGGTATGGAAAAGAGCAACTCAAGAGTTTTCTTTTTTGGGTGTACTGTCCCTTTAACAAAGTGTCCCGTCTTTTAGCGATTCTCTTTGCATTTTGATTTTCTTTGTATTATTACAGTTCAAATTGTTTCATGATGTCAGATGTAGTTTCAGCTACAAGCAGATTTTTAAACACCTTAGTAATTCAATCATAATACAGGAGATTTTCTTATTTTTCACACTACATTGTCAGCAAACTGAACAATGAAACCTTGAGCCTTTGTTTGCACTTTCTTGGTTCCTGTTCAGCTCATCATAATTTACATTCCATACAACTACCATTCCACTTTTATTGTGATGCGGTTTATAATTAAGTCTCGCAAATCTGGAATGAATCTGAATTTGCACTCTGCGTCTCAAATCTCAGATGGGGTTTAGAAATATGGATTCATGCATGCTAATATTACTTCGAATGAATAATGGCGAGGAATACAAAGGTGAAGGCAGCACTTATACACACTTAAACATTAGATTTAAGGTAAGGATTTTGGAGGGGATTTTTAAGGATTTTGCTAGATGGCCAATATTACGAGTTAACCATCAGTATTGCGTAGAAGTATGCAAATTGGGATTCAGCAGAATGCAAAACAAATTTGCACTTTTTTTCCCTCTATATTTTTGGTTAATGTGCAATTTAGGCGCTTTTTAAACACTTTAATTTAAAACACTAACTTCCTGTGGTCTGTTTACATGTAATACCTTTTATAATACTTCAAATGAATAGGAAATTCAGACAAATCCTTTAGATATATTTTAACATTCATTCTGTGGAAAAATTAATCTCAGGGTGAGTCTGGTAACAAAACGAAATAGTTTAGTTGTTTTCTCCCTCAGTATTCCCTGTGCGATTGGTTTGGTCTGTGCAGGTGGAGCCACTGCGCTTCATTAGGTACATCCTCATTTATCTGTGATCGTTTGTTTGTACTGAAGGAAACGTGTTGAATGAAGTTGAACTGTTGTTTACATTTATCACTCATCCCGAAGTGTTCCTCGAACTTTAAATATGCCTCAGTAACAATCTGACGTTTAACCTGCGATGAGCTTGAGCATGAAAATAAAATCATTCATCAACATGATGTGCAGCAGTTATTGGACTGTCAGATTCTGCTCATGTATCATCTTTTCAGAATGTAAAACTCTTTAATAAAGCTTTGTGACCATTTCTAACTTAAGAGTCATGAGAAAGCAATTTAAAAATTAAATATTTTATTTTTACACCACATTAAAGCGTCACCGCACCACACCATTTGCATTCGTTGGACAGCTTTGCCAATAAACGCACCACACGTTCTGACGTGAACACTGAAGCAGGAGGGCTCACACACACATACACACACACGGGGCAATCAAGAGTCTTTGTAGTAGTTATTGAGGTTGATCCGTAACAGGAAGTCCTCCAGATGCGGCTGATAGCCTTTATCCACCAGTTTGGTCACCACTGTGGAAGATCATATACACTTATTTAACTCGGGTTAAAAGGGACAATTATCCATTCAATGTTTTTAATTTAAATTATGATTTTTCTTCTTTTGAAAGTTTATTTACAAAATGGCTAAAACAGCATTAAAACAGTTTTATTGGTGATAAAAATGATCATGTAAAAGTAAGATATGGTAATTATTCTGGCACAAGAAAAATCTTGACTGACATTTAAGGAATGATAAAATGCCATACAAGTGTGTGATATGGACCCTTTAGATTAATATAGCTGTTTTATTATACGTCTGATGGTCCTGCAGGAACATTTGGTGCTTGTGTGGATCTCTGCTCAAGAACAAGCTGTATTTGTGACGACTTTGCTGGCGATAATACAGTATTTATTTAGCCAATTTAATTTTTTAAGGAGTATGCCATCTGGTTAGTTTTACAGCGCCGTCTCGTCTTGTAAACTGCGCATATGACGGCAATAATAACGAGATATTTTTGTGGGATTTGTGGTTTAATTCTCAACAACAACCAGAAAGATGCCAATAGATTCAACATGTCTGATTAATTAACTGAGATAATCTTCAGCATGGATGAGCTCAACATGACAAATAAATCTGTAATGTCCTGCCAGCGCTTTCAAGAGAAAATATATGAATTTGTAACTGTCATGTATTACTGCAAATAATGTTTTACTTTTATTTACTTTAACTTTTTTGATAAAATAGAAATTAAATGTATAGTTTTTGGATTAGTTGATAAAACATTTTAAGAAACATGTTACACGTTTACATGTTAAAAATAACATGTTTACATGTAAAATAAATTGTAAAATATAAAAAATGCAACCGGTATACATAATTAGTGGGAAAGCTACTTGCCTATTTATATATATATATATATATATATATATATATATATATAATAATATACATGCATACATACATACATATATGTGACCCTGGACCACAAAACCAGTCACATGGGTTAATTTTTTTTAAATTGAGATGTATACATAATCTTAAAGCTGAATAAATAAGCTTTCCATTGGTGTTTGTTAGGATAGGATAATATTTGTCGGATATACAACTATTTGAAAATCTGGAATCTGAGGGTGCCAAAAAAAATAAATAAATCAAAACATTGAGAAAATCGCCTTTAAAGTTGTCCATTTATCTTCGCGATTGTGCTGCATTCACTCACAACAATAAATATTTTATTTATTTACGGTTGGAAATTTATAAAACATCTTTATGGAACATAATCTTTAATTATTATCCTAATGATTTTTGGCATACAAGAAAAAACGATAATTTTGACTACACTACCGTGACAATTTAGCTACACTACCGGTCAAAAGTTTTAGATCGGTAAGATTTTTTTATGTTTTTAAAAGAAAAAAACATACTTCTGCACACCAAGGTTTCAATTATTTGATAAAAAAAAAAAACAGTAATATTGTGAAATATTATTACAACTTCTATGTGAATATATAGTGAAGTGTAATTTATTCCTGTGATCAAAGCTGAATCAAAATTATTATAGTATGATGCTCAAGAAACATTTATGATTATTATCCATGTTGAATACAGTTTTTTTGAGCATAAAATCAGCATATTAGAATGATTTCTGAAGGATCATGTGACACTGAAAACTGATGTAATCAGCAACAGTAATGAATAATGATGTTGAAAATTCAGCTGTCTAATTACATTTTAAAATATATTAAAATTGAAAACAGTCATTTTAAATTGTCGTAATATTTCACAATATTACCGTTTGTCATTTTTTATTTTCATCAAATAAAGCAGCCTTGGTGAGCAGAAGAGACTTCATTTAAAAACAATAAAAAATCTTACTGATCTAAAACTTTTGACCGGTAGTGTATATCTCACATTGTTCTGATGACGGTGTGGCACACACATCTCGGCCTGTATCTGAGTCAGCAGGTGTGTCGCTCTAATCTTATCGGCCCCTGTCACACCTGTGATCTCTCAGCGTTTACACTTGTAGCAGCAGCTCACCTTTGAACAGGAAGCGGGAGTAATACTTGAAGGTGTTGTAGGACTGCTGCATGGCGATGAAGCTGGGGTGCACCGGCTCCCCCTGTTGGAGCTCCCACGGCTGTGCGATCAGCTGACCGCGAAACTTCAGGATCAGGCTGAAGATGCTGTGGATGATGTTCATGACGGGGGCGGCTTTCTCCGTCAGCAAACCCCTGAGAGAATAAAACATTTCTCTAGATATCTGTATATTAATCACTGAATATGAATATGTCACGTGGGACACGGGTCCTCACCTGAAGATGGCTCTGTTGAGGTATTCGGCGTGTGTGCGGTGAATGGCGTCCAGATCGCTGGCACTGCTCAGTTTGTGTGTGAACTCGCTCCAGGACACCTGGAGGATCTGGTTAGCGATGTAGCCCTGGATCACCTTCACAAAGTGCTGCATCTCGTGTCTGTACAGCTGCAGCTGATGGAACTGAACGGAGCGACCGGCACCTTTCACCAGCGCTGACAGACAGGAGGAAATATTAGTTATTATTGTTATTATTAAGGGCAACACCTTGAACTCTTATAGTGTAATGTTTGCCACTTCACTTTATTGCCTCTAGGAGTCGCCAACGGACAAAAATCAAGGCAAATGTACATACGCCAGACATGAAGTTTACTTCACGTTCTTACGTTAATTTCACTGTTAGTACATCTGGTCGTGAAGGTGAAAACTGGCGTACGCCGTGTTTTTGTACGTACATGAGGCCCCAGGAGCGACACAAGCCTTGCCGTTTCAGAGATACTCAGACCCAATCGCTTTGGCCAGTGTCAAGTCTCTCCAGTCTTTATTCCAGGCCATTTCTCCTGCATCCAACATGTGGATTGCAAGATCTGACTGCTTGCTAACCATCTAATCCATCCAGACTATAATATGTGGTTGGCAGCTCACTAAGTTTTGTTACAAATCTATACAGACTCATTCTGACAGCTTTAAATAACAGTAGCTTTGTTACCTGTTTCATACATTTAGTGGAGAACAGTAAAAAAGCGGGGCAGAAATCTTACCCGTTCTCTTGAGGTGAAACCAGACGTCTCGGAGCGACCACACCATGTGTTTGAGCTGCAGCAGGAAGGAGAAGAGTCTGTTGTATTTATTCAGACAGCTGTCCGTGATGACGATATTCACTGGCCAGTCCACCTACAGAACCAGAGAAAGACCATGAAAAAATGTCCAGCTCTTCAGAAACTTCATACTACAGGAAGACAGCGAACGTCTCTGACCTTGTATCGGAGCTCGAGACAGTTCAGCGAGTCTGGAGCGTGAGGGTGGAAGATCTCAGGAAGGTATCTCAGAGCAAACGTGAAGTGAGCCGCCAGCTCGCCGTCCCCATGAATGCTGTACTGTAACGCCTTATTCAGAATGGAGTTCAACACCAGCGGGGTGAGCAGCTCGCCAGGGGTCTGACCACTGCCCAGCTAAACACACGGTGCACAATAAGAAGTATCGTTAATATTTGTATGCTACAAACATGTTACAATGTTAAATCTAATTTTGTGTAAAAATGTCTTAAAGGAGACCTATAATGCACTTTTTCAAAGTCTTGTTTTTAAAGGGATAGTTCACTTTGAAATTAATTTTTGGTATGTTTTAGCTGACCTCAAGGGCATCCAAGATGTAGGTGTCTTTGTTTCCGCAGTATTTTCAAATTTGATATTTTTAGGTCAAACCGTTCTTGTCTGTCGGTCATATAATGGAGGTATATGGTCACCACCTCAAAGAGCATGCACAGAGAAGTCCAAATTTAACATGATTTAATGACTCGTAAATGTTAAGTACACATTGATGGCCTAAGACATGAAACGAGCGGTTTGTGTGAGAAAATGAACAGTATTTATATAGTTTTTACCTCTTGTTACCACAGCTACGTGTAAAAAAATAATATAAAAGATAAAAAAATAAAAATATAAATACATTTATAATATAAATACTGTTAGTTTTCTCACACAAAGCGCTCGTTTCGTGTCTCAGGCCATCAATGTGTACTTACATTTACGAGTCATTAAATCATGTTTAATTTGGACTTCTCTGTGCATGCTCTTTGAGGTGGTGACCATAGACCTGCATTATATGACTGACAGACAAGAACGGTTTAACCTAAAAATATCAAAATTGAAAATACTGAGGAAACAAAGACACCTACATCTTGGATGCCCTTGAGGTAAGCTAAAACGCAACAAGAATTAATTACAAAGTGAACTATCCCTTTAAGCTCTACTATAATAGGGTTTCATACTTATTTTTCACATATCTGACTTTGTCGCAGCTCCTCTCTTCGCAGTCTGTCAGTAACACTTTTAGTTCCTGTCTCTATGAAGCCCCTCCTTCTGAAAAGCACTATGTGCTCTGATATGGGAAATCTTACCATTATCACGAGTTTTAACACACTACTAAGGCAACTCAATCAGGCTTTATTGGCGTATTAGGCGGGAATTCTTTTAATGAGGAATACTGTAATGTGTTCGCAAACTCAAGACTACAATGGAGGCGTTTCAGGGAGTTCAGAAAAAGTGTTTACTGACACTCGCACTGGAGGGACTTTGTAACTTTGCAGAACTTTTTCATGCTCAAACAGCAACATAACACACTAAAGAAAGATAAGCATGCATAATAGGACCCTTTAAGCTCTTCACATCAGATTTCTGAGCTTAGTGTAAGTGAAAACTGGCTTAGACCTTCTCGAAGAGCTGATCGCTGAGAGAGAGGGCAAACTCTCCATCCTCCATTAACAGGAAATGCCTGAGAGTCTTAAAATGCTTCTCCACGCCCAACTCCACGAAAAAATAATCCACCACGGCCTTATTTACCATGGACACACTAAGAGAAAGAGAGTTTCATATGTACAAATTTGAATGTTTAGCATACAGAGATATTTGCCCTTGTCCTGTGTGTGTGTGTGTGTGTGTGTGTGTGTGTGTGTACAGAATCAGTCAAGTTTGGAAACATAGTAAATAAACAAACTTTTATGTTAAATGCGATCAATCGATTTGACAACACTACAAATATATTAACCAAGCTCTAGTTTACATACTGTGTAATCAGTGGTGTTGTAACAGAGTGTTTCATGAGCACAGGAAGTGGCATCATCTCGCTTAGTTGAACAGCAGTGGCATCAGTGGCCCGGTACAGGGAGGGGTCGACAGGTAGGCCGTTCGGGCCTCGTGTGACCTGAAGCAGCAGCTCAGATTCTGGAGCCGAAGCTAGAGCCGGAACGACAACACAAACCTCTCTGTTTCTGATATATAAAGAAAGAAAGCTCTAGTAGTTCAGGATGGTCCAGTACTTACTCAACAGGCCGTATGAGTCCTGGTACTGCTCAACTTGGTACTGTGAGGCCAGGCTGAGAAGATAGCGATCCTCTGGACTCTTTTTAGGGGACAATCCTAGTCCCAGAGCCCAGGCAGACAGTCCCTCATCCAGGGAGAACAGCTCACTAGGGGGCGCTGCATTACAACATAACAAATACAAATAAGAAATCATTAACCACAGTCAATTTACTTTGTTTATGACCAACAGACATCAACAAAAAAAACCCCATAAAATCATAAAATAAATAATTCTTAAAATTAGAAATCTGTACCTGAGTAAAATCTCACTTCTAAATGAAATGGCAGTTACTTTTTTTTTTATTAAATTCTGACGTTTTTCTGAAAGTAGCTGAGGGTGCTAAACATTTGTGCAGTTGCGTTCTCACCCTGGGTGTCTGTGTCAGCTGGTGTCTCTGTGTCTCCTGATGCTCGGTCAAATTTGTTCAGTAGTCTGTCAGCATACAAACTGCCTGGCACCACCCCGCCAACCACACAGCCCATGCCCAGAGCAGAGTCTGATGTGTGCGCGCGGGCTTCGCTGTATAGAGAACTGGGTCGAACAGTCTCAATCCCACTGACCACACACCCACTACCCAAGGTAGACTGTGAGGAATGTCCAAACTCACTTCCAGGCAATGCAGAGCGCTGAGGGTCTGCGCCAGATACAACACACCCCAATGTTAGCATGGAGTCCGACGCATGTCCGAAAGCGCTGCCAGGCAGAGGGGTGGATGAAAGGGCAGCGTCTGGCATCACACAACCCACTTTAAGAGTGCTGTCAGAAGAGTGACCAAATTTGCCCAAAAGTGGGCAAGAGGCGGCGACATCTGACACAAACTCACCCACCTTTATATGGGCGTCAGAGGCGTGGCCATGAATATTAGCGGTAGGGATATGAGTATTTACTTCAGAAATGTGTTCGCCAATCCTTATATGGGCATCAGAGGCGTGGCCATGAATATTAGCAATAGGAATATGAGTATTTACTTCAGAAATGTGTTCGCCAATCCTTATATGGGCATCAGAGGCATGGCCATGAATATTAGCGATAGGTATATGAGTATTTACTTCAGAAATGTGTTCGCCAATCCTTATATGGGCGTCAGAGGCATGGCCATGGATATTAGCAATAGGGATATGAGTATTTACTTCAGAAATGTGTTCGCCAACCCTTATATGGGCATCAGAGGCGTGGCCACGGATGTTAGGGGTTGGAAGAGGAGTGGTTACCTCAGAAACATTTTCGCCAACCCTTATATGGGCATCAGAGGCGTGTCCATGAATATTAGCAGTAGGGATGACATTGGTCACTTCAGAAACATGTTTGTCAACCCTTATATGGGCCTGGTCATGGATGTTAGGGGTTGGAAGAGAAGTGGTTACCTCAGAAACATGTGCGGCAACACTTATATGGGTGTCAGAGGCGTGGCCATGGATATTAGGGGTTGGAAGAGAAGGGGTTACCTCAGAAACACGTTCACCAATCCTTATATGGGCGTCAGAGGCGTGGTCATGGATGTTAGGGGTTGGAAGAGAAGGGGTTACCTCAGAAACATGTGCGGCAACACTTTTATAGGCATCGGAGGCGTGGCCATGGATATTAGGGGTTGGAAGAGAAGGGGTTAACTCAGAAACATGTTCGCCAATCCTAATATGGGCGTCAGAGGCGTGGCCATGGATGTTAGGGGTTGGAATAGAAGGGGTTACCTCAGAAACATGTACGCCAACCCTTATATGGGCATCAGAGGCGTGGCCATGGATGTTAGGGGTTGGAATAGAAGTGGTTACCTCAGAAACATGTTCACCAACCCTTATGTGGGCATCAGAGGCGTGGCCATGAATATTAGCGGTAGGGATAATATTGGTCACTTCAGAAACATGTTCGCCAACCCTTATATGGGCATCAGAGGCGTGGCCATGGATGTTAGGGGTTGGAATAGAAGTGGTTACCTCAGAAACATGTTCGCCAACTCTTATGTTGGCATCAGAGGCGTGGCCATGAATATTAGCGGTAGGGATGAGATTGATCACTTCAGAAACATGTTCACCAACCCTTATATGAGCATCAGAGGCGTGGCCATGAATATTAGCGGTAGGGATGAGATTGGTCACTTCAGAAACATGTTCGCCAACCCTTATATGAGCGTCAGAGGATATCAGGCCACGGATATCAGAGGAGGACAGGGATAAGATCAGTGCTGGAGCAGGATCACGACTGTTATTTCTCGTATGAGTATCAGACTCTGACTCATGGAAGCTTATGAGAGGAGACACAGATTGTTCTTCCTCTGGCTGAGAACAGTGAGAGGGCTGGCTGACACTCTCACAGGACTTGGCTTTCTCTGTTGGCTCCTGTGTGGCTTGCTTTGGCTCTGAACCTGTGCTGGCCGCCGAGGGCTCTGTTCCTGTCTCTTCTCCAGTTAGTTGTTTTTCTGCCTCACATGTTCGCCCTTGAGTGGTTTGTGTAGAGGTGTTTGACAACGAACGGATTGGACCCTTGTTCCACCCCGAGGCAGTGGAGTCTCCCAGCTGCACTGAGCTCTGTGAGGGGTGTCCATGAACACTAGCCTTGGGCTTACCTACGGACACCTCTGGATTGAACTGACCCAATTGGAAGCTGGACTTGGATGCTTGTCCATATGGACAAGGCACAGGGACTGACTCTAGGACTTCAGAAACATTTTGTCCAAGTAGGTGGGGTTTCTGAGGAAACTGTAGCAGGTCAGAACCAATGTCCTGGAGGGCCTGGGTCACGGCACCACTGTCAGGGAGGCGTGGAGGCTTGGGGAGGAAGTCAGCAATGTCAATTCCATCTGATATGAGAGCATGCATTTCATCATTCTGGGATTCTGGGATAAGAGGATCTGCCGTTAGCTGTTCACCAAGATTCTGCTGTAAAATGTAAACAATTACAACAGTTTAAACTACATTTATGACACTATAGATGTGTATATGTAAATAACAGCACACAGACCTCAGTGTGTAGTTGTGCAGACTGATGTTTGTAGGCTGTTTTCGGAGGGGGGCCCTCCAGACCTAAAGGAAACTTCTCCAGAAGAGCCTGAACAGAAATCATAACACCTCAGATATAAAGATGTCCCCTTTAAAACAGTACTTTCATGGATGATGCTAACATATACCCTTTGCTAACTACTGGACATATGATTACTGATGCAAGTACAACTAGCAGACTGGTAGTTTGAGGAACTTAGAAAGGATGGTGCATAAACTGAGAACTGGAGACTTACACATGACACCAAAAAAGTTTGTGTTAGTGTAGTATCTAGCTACAGTATCATTGCAATTGAAAAATGTAATATATTTTTTTTTAATAATTTTCTTGTAAAAAATAAATTAATAATAAATTTTAGTCAAATAAGTTCCTAAAACATTTTTTTTTGTTACAAAGGAAAAAAAACCAAAAAAAAAACGCACTTTTACAGTAAACAAAAATTCGAAATATAACTAAATATATTTTAGTAACAATAATTAATGGAAAATGTATAAAATGACAAATAATAACAATATACCTATTGCAATTATCAGAGAAAGATACAAAACATACTCATTACAAATAAATATATTTTTAATAAAGTTACAATATGATTATAAAATGAATACTAATTTAATATAACTAATGAAAACCATTCCAATAATAATGCAATAACCCAAACTCTGCTGATATCAGACCTGTACGTTCTGTTGCTCTTGCTGCAGGAAGTTCATTCTGCGCTCGTCGAGTTTCATCCTCTGCACCTTCCACATGGCTCTGAGCTCTCGTCTAGCAGCGGCTTCTGATAACTGACCATACTGAGCGATCAGATCCATCCTGAACACAGAAAATACATCATTTCATTCTGAATTTCCTTAATGCCTCTGATCTCTCTGGATATTTGAGTCCTTTTATGAAGTACAACAGTCCAAAAAAAGTATTAATTCTCTTATAGAAACTTAATTATCTTCTCAGTGAAATAGATATCTATCAAAAATAGCTGCCCACTGTTCTGGGTGTGTGTTGTTCACGGTGTGTGTGCGTGTGTTCAATTGATACTGATGTATGTGTGTGCACTTAAATGGGTGAAATGCAGAGCACAAGTGATGATTAACGGGATGAGTGGTTAATTTACTCATAAGAGAGCATAATCTTGTACCTTTGTCTTTTATCCTTAAGATTTAAATCAAATTTTGTAAAGTTATGACTCATCTGAGAGCTGTTTTGGTTTATACTGCTTTACTGAATGCAGTATGATAATGGCACATACTGCTTTACTGAATAATTTGCTCAAAGGCCTGTGGAGAACATGAAAGGGAAATACAGTTCCTGTGGGAGGTCACTGCTGCGCTCTATAGCATCAGCCTCAATCGTTGTTTTTTTGTTCTGAGTGTTACTGTATGTCGCTCACCGTGCCCGGCGCTCCAGCTGCTCCTCGAGGGCCTGCAGCCTCTGCTCTCGGTCTCTGAGCTCCCGAGCGTAGCCGAAATCATCTTCCTGCTCCTTCCGTTTCGCAGCACTACGCCACTGAAACCACATCGACATAAGTTAGAGCCGCTGAAGACGCTTTTACTGACTGGTTATTAATATGCTTCTCACCTCCTGGTCGAGTTCCAGCTGCTGTTTCATCTCTTCAAACCGCTCTCTCTTCTGGGCCTCCTCCGCCAGACGCTGCGACACCTGGCGGCCTGCAGGGGGCGAGAGTGAAAACAGCGGGACGTCAGCTTGTAAACTTCATTCATCTGACTCTGTGGGGAGGAACTCCCTCTCGCTGGTCTTCCTGATAATTAATACTTGACCTCCACGAGGAGAACAACTGTGTCCCCCTCGCGTAAAAAAACATTGTTTACTTTAGTGTTATTTTAAAAGCATGAGTTTTTTTAATACTTCGAATAAGATTTTATCCACACACTTTTTTTATTTTTAAACTTAAAGGGATACTCCACTTTTACCGTTTTCAAATCCATTCAGCTGATTTTCTGATATTTAGAAGAATATCAGTAACCAGACAGTTTCTGGTCTTATTGACTTCCATAGTAGGAGAAAAAATATACTATGGAAGTCAATGAGACCAGAAACTGTCTGTTTACTGTTATTCTTCTAAATATCAGAAAATCGCCTGAATGGATTTGAAAACGGTAAAACCCAACTGTTTAACTCTGGGGGAGTGGTAAAATGAGCCTATTTCCAAAAAAAAGTGGAGTATCCCTTTAAACTAAACAAAAAAGCTTTTGGTCATGATGAGTAGAAAAGTGTATCTGTCCAACGTGAACTTCCTGGCCCTTAAAGGGACTCTGTGTAGGAAATACCCCCATCTAGTGGTTAAATATTATTTTGCATCCAAACGAATTTTGCTCTCCAGCGCCTCGCATTTTCAAGTGCGTATTGCATCTACGGTTGCCGTTATGTACCAAAAATGCTATGACAGGATGTCTTGTAGTATCACTTCATCGAGTTTTTCTCCGGGTGAACAGGTTTGTAACTTAAAAAAAAAAACAGCAACTTATGTGTTAACTTATGTGTACAATTTATGTGTCTAGCTGTATAAATTAATTTTAATTCTCTGTACAATCTTATCCACATAGCAAAATCACAATTTTAGCTAATTGATCATTTATATATAAAAAGAAAGCTATAGAAAATCTTACAGAGAGCAATATTTTCTTACAATCATTATCTCTATATTCTTACTGAATTTATAGGTTATAAAGAATTAACTTACAAACCTTGTTTTTAGCACCTTCCTTCACAATAGCTGCGAGTAAAGTAGTCAATAGCTGCTATTCATCAAAGACCTTGTTTAACTTTTTTACCTATAAATGTTATACTGTCTATATAATAAAGTACACAACCAAGCAATGACAAAAAAATTAAGTCAGACTGTAACATTGACTAACCTGTCGAGGAGAAAGCAGGCAACTTCAGCGTCTCTTCTGAAATCTTTCTGCTGCATTAGCTATTTCCACGGTTGAAAACGCTATCCCGATATTTAAGGCCATTGCACACTGAGTACGAAATTTTCGTATGCGTATTTTCCTGTACGTCAGCCTAAAAATTCGTCACGCATAGAAACCTTGCACACCGAGTCCGTTGCGTATTTATTAAACCTTTGCGGGGAAAAACGCAAAAATACCAAATGGATTCGTCAAGCAGTGAGCATGATTTTTGCCCTCTCTCATATTGAAAAGAGAAGAAATAGAAAATATCCATCCAATCCTGAAATTGCGCCGAGAGGATTTATCCTGAGCGATTCAAAATTTACCTCAGAATGTCAGCGGGACAGTTTGATGCTCTGCTAGCGATTCTGGAGCCACATATTAAAAACAAGACCACCAATTTCCGTGAACCAATCGATTCTGAACGGAGACTGGCAGTGTGTCTGGTATGGACCAGGTATGGACACACACAAACACACACACACCCGCGCGCGGCCCTGTGGAAGCGCTGGGCAGACAGAACAGCTAGGCTGTTATTGTGTATGTATTGTGTATATATTGTGCCCAAATAATACATTAGTTATCGAATAGGCTGCTCAATCACACCTTATTCGATCCTAAATTTCAATCTGATTGAAAGGGGAGGTTTATTAATTTCATAATCCAATAGCTTTAGAGAAGAGAACATAAACACTTGATCGAATTGAAAACCGAAACTGAAAGCACGGCGCATAATGTTCAATGATTTGAGGACGAGCTCCCCCGGCCCTGAATTGTCAAAAGACCTCTCAAAATGCTGGCTCTGGATGCGAAAAACGCAGAAAATCGAACCATACCCGATTAATTTTATGACGGAAAAATTAATGGCCGTGTTTTTTGCAATCTCCGGTCACGTTTCCTTTTTCGTTCAAGTCTGGCCTTTTTTTGCGATGAGGATGCATTCTCCTGTGACTCGGCATATGGTCCGCAACAAATAATAGAGCAAAAGAGCAATCAGCAATCATAGGAGTGCAATGCAGCCGTTTAAACTTGCAGGGAATGCGCCTCTCAATGTGACGTGACGATGGCTCTGAGTCTGAACGAAAACGCGTTGTGGAAACGCGTTTGGCTGGTGGTACTTTTTGACCCTCTCTGCTATTATAGTTTTCAAGATGGCGGAACGGACATGGAAGCCTCCGTGAACCTACCCGTCCCATGTACATAAAGATAATAAATTCTTCATTTACGAGGATAAGTCAGATAATTTGCAGAGGTATTTGTACACCATTGAGGACATATTTATGAATAAAAATATTGATTTCAGATAATAAAATACCTAAAAATCTACACAGAGTCCCTTTAAGCCCATTTCTCCTTTAATTCAGAAGGCTGCTATTTGGGACAGGGCCTATGATGAAAGTCAAGTCTGGCTACGCAAGACTAATTTTACCCAGACAGAAGCTGCTAACAGCATCAGGTGCATGCGTGTGCGTGCTTGGGTTTTGAAGGGACAGATTTCTGACCTCTGATTCTCTCCAGGGTCTTGGCCGCTGTCTCTCTGACCTGGTTAATGAGCTCCTGTCGAGCCTGTTCAGTCCGCATGGCCTTATAGAGAGAAAGGGAAAATAAAGGAAGACAGACTTCAACGCAAAACAATGAAGCAGATTTTAGCCCAGGTCACAGTGTCCTGATGAAACTGGGTTAATGGACCAGATTTTAAAATCTCATCTGTTGCCATGCCAACAGTACGGGCACCACACAGTTATTGGGTCTCTAAATATAGTGAGCATACTTCAGACATATAAACACTTAACCTGGATGAGCTATTTTGAAAACCTCATAATTACTTAACTATATATCAGTGGTAAGCGGAGCAGCATGACAGGTGCAGTACCTTCTCCTCCCTGCTGATGGCGCTATGCCTTGCAATAGTCTCCATTCGCCCTCGGTACACGGCACAGTCTCTCTCAATCTCCTCAACTTCCTGCAGGGAAAACGTCACAGCGATCCTGGGCACTGGTATATCCGACCAGAAGATGTAGTGCTGTTTAAATGGACAGATGGAGTTAAATCTTGAACTTCCGAAAATCACCTCTGAAAAATATTTACTCAGTAAAGATGCATGAAATTCATCAAAAGTGAAAGTAAAGACATTTATAATGTTACAAATGTTATATTTCAAATAAATGCCATTCTTTTGAACATTTTCTTCATTTAAAGAATCCTGAAAAATCTAAATTTCAACAAAAAATATTAAGCAGCACTACTGTTTTCGACATTGAAAATAAATGTTTTTTGAGCATCAAATCACCATATTAGAATGATCATGTGACTCTGAAGACTCAGCTTTGATCACAGGAATAAATTAACTATTTTCTTTTAAATTGTAATCATATTTCACAATCTTAATTTTTAACTGCATTTTGGATCAAACAAAATGCAGCCTCGGTGAGTAGAGACATTTTTTCAAAAACATAAAAGATCTTCCTGACCCCAAACTTCTGAAAGGCAGTTAAAGCGTTGTAAAGTGTTTGAGGAGCACCTGTGGGCAGCAGATTTTCAGAAGATTGATTGTTTTCCCGCAGACGTAAACATCGTTTGCAATGTGTTTGAGAAACACCGGCACACAGTCCTCTGCATCCCGCGAAATGAGAGTGTAGCCCTGCGTCCAAAAGTTCTTATCTGAGGGGGCAGAGATTCATTCAGTTCTGCATAACTGACATATTGATTTTAAGACTGTTCTCATTGATTTAACTGCACACATTTTAATTAAATAATGCAGCAAAAAATGAATGGATTTATCAAGAAATCTAAACATTCAACATTAAACGAAAGTGTGAGATTGAGAAACTCACCTCTGTGGGTCAGATAATCCTCATTGACCTCAATCATAAACTCTTTATAAACGTCACGGAAGACGCCACCGTACACCCAGTCCGAAACAAACCTACACACCAACACAGACATTAAGTTAAAGGTACACTATGTAACTTTTTTGGTCAAAATTAGCTAAATTTAAATGAGTCATGTGTTTTTGTTGTGATTTTGACCCGGATTCACTATGGTAAGCCTCTTATAAGCCTTTATATTTGAGAGCTGAAGGGATGGTACCCTGGGAAAACTCAGACAACTTCCGGCAAATTTAGATTTGCTCTGAAAGTTAGTTCAGAAAGTTAGCCCATTTCCAATCCGTTGAAATCGAGGCACCAATCAGAAACGTTGGGGCGGGGTTTACACGATGACGAGAGCGCTGGGATTTTGAAAGTATACAGTACATTACAAAGATGGATGCCGCCGTCGAACATCACTCGTTCGAATCAGCTATCGCGTCTGTTTTAAGCGTTTTGAACGTTTCCTTTTTGTTAAAAACCGAGCAAAGAAAAACACTATGAGTTTCTCCGCCGCTCTGCAAACGTCATCTCCTTCATCGCTCTAATTGGTTTTAAGTCTACCCGCGACGTTCGTTGGCGACACCCCTCTGGAAATGATTTGTCTATGACCCTTTGCCAGACCATAACTTAGTTACAACAGTTTTAACTGGTTTTAACTAGGCTAAGGCGAAGGTCTTTGTGGGAAATTGCGTACGTGCCACTCGTCCGTGCGCGTCTCGTATTATCTGTAAATAGAGTAAAGTTGCTCTGGCTACTTTGACGCGAGTCTGGTGTGGGAGTGGCAGAGGTTAGTTGTAACAATAAGCGAGAAAGCTGGACATGGAGCAGTTCAATTTTGAACAAACACAGAACATAATAAACACAGAAAGTTATGAGAAGATAAGATTGTTTGAAATGGGTTTGGCTAAAAGAAAAATGTGGTTTTGTCTATAGGCTAGCCTACTACTAGGTAGGCTAGGCTACTTATATATTGACTGGGTTAAATAAAATTGCCTACTAAAAAGAGACTAAAATACAATTTTCATTGACTAAAACTAGACTATGTCTTTCGTCGACTAAAACTAGACAAAAATGTCATCAGTTTTCGTCGACTAAAATTAGACTAGACTAAAAAGAGTATGTACGTGACTAAAACTAAAAACTAAAATGTCAGCTTGACACAAAGACTAGACTAAAACTAAAATGAAAACAGGCCGCCAAAAACAACAATAGTGTTTGTATTACTCAACAGATGAGTAATATGTTATTGAAAAGATAAATATGTAGCTCTTGGTCATTCACTGTAAACCAATATCGAATGTGTAGGGTCATTTCATTATAGTTTTTAAGAAAGCGCTGTTCTGGAATTTGTTTTTAAGGAAGTACCGTGTCTATTAATGGGTAAAGCTACAGTAACGTCTTCAGCTAGACAGATTAAGATCCTTTCCATCTAAACTGGATATATCTCTAGCCTAGTAGTGAATGTATCTCCCTCTTTTTTAGTTATGAGAAAGAACCATATTCATCTGCACAGTCACACAGAGCTGAACCACAACCAAAATGCAGCTTGACAGATGTGGTTGTATGAGAAAAAAGCAGTATGAGGATTCATGTAGCACAAGAAAAACAACAGTTGAAGATGAGTGAATAATAGCAAAGAATCTCTGTTGTGCACTTAATGGCAGCCAGACACTACAGAAACCATTTCATAGTATCAATCAGTCGGAAAAATATGGTCTGTCAAAAAAGCACTCTGCTCTTAAGTGACCTTCTTGTGTAATAGATAAATAAGTAAATCGTGATGGAGGAGATGAGTTTCTCACCGCGTGTACGGCTCACAGCTGCTCTTCAGCAGCGACAGCAGCACCGGATGATTCTCATTACTGCAGTTACTCTGAGCTTCATTATACAGACACGACAGCAGTTTTACACCCTAAACACAGACATCACACAGCCAATTACACAAACAGCACCGCAGACCTGCCTACAACACTTCTGAGCTGAAAACAACATCTTCAAACTCAAAGCTATTGTGTCTGTCAGAAGAATGAGTGCTTCTTACCATGGGGAACGTTGCTCGTCCCACACCGGCGATTCCATCCACACAGCACAGTTCTGACAGATACCTGATGAACACATACAGGACATGGATTAACATCTGCTGAAACTGATTTTCTTCTGACAGACTACATACTTATTTTTCTCCTCCTGATGTCCATTAATAACGTCACTTAGGAATCAGTTTTGTGCTCAACCAGTCAGGCCAGGTAGTTTAGATTTGTACTTGCCCTGCCGACACTTTCACTGTGTCCCGAGACAAAACATTAAACATTTTTTATTAAATAATTTTAGATTTTTTTACATTATCATTTTATATATATATACACACAATTAATGATATATATATATATATATATATATATATATATATGAAGAGTTCAGATGCAAAAGCCTCTAAGTGCCATTTGAAATTTTGTTCTAGAATGACCATTTTTGTCAAACTTGTATATTTAGGTTCAGTAATTTCACTTAAATAACAATTAGTAGGTAATCCTCATTGCCATTTAAGTGAAATTACTGAACTTAAATATACAGGCTTGATAAAAATGATAATTTTAGAAGAAAATTTCAAATGGCACTTAGAGGCTTTTGCATCTGAACTCTTCATATATATATATAAATTATATATAAAAACCAAACCACAACCAAACCACAATTTTGTATAAAATTATATATAATACATGACTTAATTATATTATATAATTAAGCCTATTATACAATTTAATTTAATGCATAATCATCTATATAGAAATACACATATACATATATACTACCGGTCAAAAGTTTTTGATCGGTAAGATTTTTTATGTTTTTAAAAGAAGTCTCTTCTGCTCACCAAGGCTGCAATTATTTGATAAAAAAAACAACAAAAAAACGAAAAAAAAAAAAAAAAAAAAAACAGTAATATTGTGAAATATTATTACAATTTAAAACAGTGGTTTTCTATGTGAATATATAGTGAAGTGTAATTTATTCCTGTGATCAAAGCTGAATTTACAGCGTCATTACTCCAGTCTTCAGTGTCACATGATCCTACAGAAATTATTATAATATGATGCTCAAGAAATATTTATGATTATTATCCATGTTGAAAACAGTTTTTTACATTTTTATTTCAGGATTCTTTGATGAATAGAAAGTTAAAAAGAACAGAATTGATCTGAAATGGAAAAGCCTTTGTAACATTAATCACTACCATTCAAAAGTTTGGGGTCAGTAAGAATATATTTTTTATTTTTGGGGGAAAGAAATTAGAAAATACATCAAGGATGAGTTAAATTGACCAAAAGTTACAGTAAAGACATTTATAATGTTAGAAAAGATTATATTTTAAATAAATGCTGTTCTTTTGAACTTTCTATTCATTAAAGAATTTTGGGGGGGGAAATGGTGCACGACTGTTTTCAACATTGAAAATAATAATTTATGTTTTTTGAGCATAAAATCAGCATATTAGAATGATTTCTGAAGGATCATGTGACACTGAAAACTGATGTGTAATCAGCAACAGTAATGATGTTGAAAATTCAGCTTATAAAAATATATTAAAATAGAAAACATTCATTTTAAATTGTCACAATATTTCACAATATTACTGTTTGTCATTTTTTTTTTTCATCAAATAAAACAGCCTTGGTGAGCAGAAGAGACTTCTTTTAAACAAAAAATCTTACAGATCTAAAACTTTTGACTGGTAGTGTGTATATATATCATATTAATCTGGCTTTGTCCCAGAGCTAGTGTGAAAGAGTGATTTCACAGTCCATTTTTTACCACTTAGTATCCAAAAATGCTCTGACTGGAATGAGGCAATAGTTTTGCATTGTAAACAAAGTATGTTTACACCGTTTTATAATTAAAAAAAAAAATCCTTTATCTGAGCCCTTTAACACCACAGATTTGTGGATTGCATGACAAGAG
Organism: Pimephales promelas; assembly: GCF_988280905.1. NCBI lineage: Eukaryota > Metazoa > Chordata > Actinopteri > Cypriniformes > Leuciscidae > Pimephales > Pimephales promelas. The sequence goes on from NC_142793.1 coordinate 12,160,314, forward strand.
GGAAGATTTACCTGAGCTGACGCCCCAGTTTGCGGAAATGACAAGCGATAGTTAGTAGACTAAGAGAGGCCGGTGTGCTCAGCACACACGCCCTGTAGTAATGCAGGTAACGCCGCAGCCCACCTGTGAAGGCCTGAGACACACACACACACACACAAGAATCAGTGTAATGTTGTTATGGGGAACAAATCCTGGAGTACTGTAAGAATTGACAGCATGCGTCACCTGGAAGACGAGTCCCTTCTGACTCCCGCTGCTCAGGGAGAAGCGGCTGAGGCGCAGATAGTGTGTGCCGTACTGTGCCAGCTCACCCAGCAGACGAGACACACTCTCAGGGGACGTCCCGGACACACATATATCCGGACGGACATCAAACTGTACACTAGCCTTGAGTGGAGAATGACGCAAAGAGAAAGTCAAGAAAAAAAGTTCTTGTCAATGAAATGTGATCATTATTTTACATTTACAATTCAAATGTATTTTTTTGATGTTTATTGAATTACCTCGTTGAGAGGAAACGTGGCCGAGGAGACCCCGATCAGCACGTTGAGCACATCTTTGACCAGCTGACTCTGGCAGTCCAGTGGCAGTGGCAGGAGTGGTGACGGTGTCTGTGTGGCCAGAACGTTCCTCATTTCTCCTTCCCACAGCCGGTACAGCTGATCAAACGCCTCTCTGCCAGCTTCTGTCAGGTACGGGGGGTCCTTCTGACCCGGCGGGCTGGAGCAGAGAGAGAAAAAGACAAACGTGGACCATATATTCAAACTACTTTTTTTTGAAGTATTCGGCAGGGGTGCATTATAATGCGTGCATTCATCTGTCCAACTTAAATGAGAACTCCGGCGCAAAATGAACCTTTGGTCTAATAAAACATCGGCACCTAGTCAACCGTTCTCTGAGATTTGTTTTCATGATATTCGAACGTAAAGAGTTTTATCTCTAAAAACTGTTTAGCATATAATGCTAAATGGGGGCATTTACTAAGTAAAAAGAAATCGCTAGTTTATACCACTAACAAGGCTTAAAATAGCCCCACACTAACACAGTAACATAATGAGGGTCCATACATGCAAAACGAAGCATTGAGAGCTTTGTAAGTGTACAGGCCGTTTAATAAGAAGATACTTTATGAAGACAGTTCACTTTGTTTATACAGACAGAAGCCATCTTTGGAAAACAGACTCGATAAGTCAAACCACGAACATCGTGCTAAGTGAGCTGAACTGTATGAAGTTCAGCGAACTTCTGAACTGTATAAACGGTGTTCGGGGATCGACTTATCGAGACTATTTTCTAAGATGGCTCCTGTCTGTATACACGAAGTGAACTGTCTTTATAACAAAAATAAGAATGATTATTTTTGCTTTAATAATGGTTTTATATAATAATAATAATAATTATATCTAATCCAAAATACAGTTCTTGACCTAATTTCAACAAAAATCACTTAAAAAAATACCATTGAATGTTTTGTTTTGTAAAGCAATTAATAAAAACTCATTTCAAAGATTTAACCCTAAAACCGTATTCTGGACAAATGTGGGCAAAATAGTTTTGATTTATTTTTTAAAAATACTTCCCTTCATCTGAACGGTACAAGACTTGGCTACTTTTCCTAACTTTGCCTCCTGAACACACACAATTTTTTTGACTCAATTTTACAATGTTAAGGGGGTGAAAAAAAAAACTCCTTAAACTTGTATTTGGGTCAAAAATGGGCACCCATAGAAATGAATGGGAAAAACTAATTTAGAGCGTTCTAAAATAAGACACCAGGTGACAGCAAAATCACTTCATCTTTAGGTTTTAGCTCTAATGTAGTTAAAACAAATTACAAAAATAAAACTACATAGTAATTCATTTACATACAAATAATTTACATAGAAAATATGGTACTTTTTGAAGTAAATAAAATAAAAAAATACCCCCCCCCCCCCCCCCAAAAAAAAAATACACCATAAATAGATAGACAAAACTTTATCGAAGACAGTGATATAACATAATTATTATAGGACCTATATAAATTATAGGACAGTTTCTGACTGCTAAAATGAGCTTCTCGTTCAACTTGCCTCGGTCAGACTCAGAACTGAAGAGCGACGCGCTCCACTGAGTTCACTCCGATTGGTTGTTGCTCCAGAAAGTCGCTCTTCATTTGTATAAAGTTAAGCAGATCTCAACTTTGTCGCGTCGCCAGACACGCCCAACACCGGTCGCCAACTTTCGCCAGAAATGCCCGCTCCCCATTGAAATGAATGGTATTGTGACGCTTTGTCGCTTGTAGTGTGAAAGGGGCTAAACTCTCTCTTACCAGCCAATGTTCTCCCAACAGCGTCGTCTCCCGGGCACGAACGTCCGAAGGGCCTCCCACACGTCGATCTCAGGGCTGGGACTCGCCTCGGACTGGGAATCAGGAGTCAGATTAGAGGAAGACTGGAAGCCTTCGTCATCAGACTGATCCAGAGACAGAGGAACCTGCAGGAACAACAACATAAACGATAAGACTAAAATATAATAAAGAAGAATAGATATATTTAGTATCCTCACCCGTATGCTCAGTCCAGTGATATCTGCGTTACTGGGAACGGGCGGCATGTCCAGTCGGATGTCCATATCTGTGGTTTTGGAGTGTTGCAGGGCACCAAACAATGACAGTCGTGTCTCTCTGTCAAACTTCTCCTCAAAATCCAGTCTGCGCCCCAGTCCGAGCAGCCCGGTGCCCGGTGGGGCGTCCATGATGCTCAGGGTCCTGCAGACACCCCCGAACACGCCCCACTCCTCCCCACAGATCAAAGACCACGCCCTCTCCTCCAAGCGCTGTGTGTCCTTGCTCAGGTACCCGCCCAATGGGGGTCTGCGCTGCACGGGACGCTCCCGCCGCATGTAGTCGCGACTGAAAGACAGAAGGGGTGTGGCCACGGACCCGGCCAGCTGCACTAGAAGCTCCAGGACGGAATCGAGTTCGGACAGCCCCGCCCCGTCCCGTAGCTGACCCAGGAGCTCCTCCAACCTCTCGGCCTCCTCATCGTGGCCGGAAACGCGCAGGTCAAAGGAGATCATTAGTATTTTATTGTGGGACGGTGTTTTCGTCAGGGCCTGCGGTGCCGGTTTGGACAACCCATCTTGGAATAGTCCCGCGAGCAATGCCCCGTACGCACGCTTGCGGAGGATCCGACGCGCCGATTCCCGCGACACTGTGCCTGGAGCGCAACGTTTCCATGACAACCCGGAGATGCAGCAGTCGCAGAGTGAGGTCAGCAGTCCGGTGATGCTGGCGCTGTTGCCTTGGCAACCGGACATCTCAGCGAGAGTGCGGGATCATGACGCAGCGAGACCTGTGCAAAAAAAAAAAAAAAAAATTATGGAATTCATAAAATACTAGAGAATATACACTGTGACCAACTGTCCTGTTTTCCCAGGACATGTCCTGTTTTCATATAACAATATGACATTTTTCTATCCATACAGAGGAGGCATAACCTACGTTAAATGTATTGAAATTAATAAGGTATCTTTGAGTAAACGTCTTCGAGTATCATTTGAGTTGGCCCATGTGTTTGCTGGGCCGAGTGTCCTGGTTTTTGGTAATCAAAATATGGTCACCCTAATATAAGTTACACGGTTCTTGAAAATATAAATGGTCACCATGTACTTAATCACGCTTCTATTTCTTTTGTACTATGGTAAAGTGTCTTAACACCTTTTGTTTATTATTATCTTATTTGTAAGATGAGTAAGTTAACGTTACACCGCTTTCTGTTTCAATGCATTCAGCATACATGGTCTAAAGCCAACAGCCACAGCAAACAGCTAAATATGTGCACACATACAATAATTTAAGGTTTATTACACTCATTATTGTTATTTTAGCAGATAAAGGCATTGTTTTTGACGTTAATACCGAAGGCAGTAGCAAACAAACACAACTGCAGCGACCAAACGCCTGCACGTTCACAAATGCGAGTCTAAGAAAATTTACTCACGTAGAAACTCGAGCTTTAGCTGTCCAAGCTGCAAATGTTTAATCCGCATTAGTGAATAAATCTTACTGGCAATAAAAAATGAGCATTTAATGCACATAAACACACGAGCTACATTTCCTTAACAGCCGCGCTACACAACTAAGCCCCGCCTTCTCTATACTCATTGGATGAAATCAGACTTTCTCTGATGAAATGTAAGAGAGTGTACATTCATTGGCTAAACCAGAGACACGTGGGCGCCCACTACCCAATTTCATTGGATCAAACCAGAGCCATGTATGGATCAAACGTGACATGCACTCTATCATGACGTACGCATTTCCGGATAGAGCGTCCGCTAGCGGTGTCGCGGCGAACGTTTTGTTATCTAGATTTCCATAAATGTATGAATATTTTTACATTCATACGAAGTTTTATTTTCTATATGTGATACACATTCTCGTGATTATTAATATTTTATTCCTCATCAAAAAACATTCCTTTAAAATGACTCCAGTCCAGATCCTGCTGCCTTCTTGAGTATTTATGTGGCCCTTGTTGTAACTAGTTAGTACATAAAAGTTAGTACATAAAACTCTGACGACACTAAATTTTTTATTCACTCATAGGCAACAAGTCAAGTCATTAATTGTTTCTGAATCTTGTATTGTTTTGGTCATTGTCTCTGGGAGCATTGGTACCAAATTCACTTTTACATTTCCATTTGGTCTCCTGTTGGTGGACGAGGCAAAAACCGGCTGGTTCATTTCGCCCGAAGGGAAAACAGAGCAAAAAGTGAACTTTCTATGAAGCCAGAGAAGAGTAGGGGAAGATGTCCCTGAAGTGTGAGGAACAACAACTCCATTCAGGTTCAAACTCTCCCTCTGGCTCCTCTGAGATATGCAGATGCCTTGAACACCCCCACAAGCTACAGCTGTTTGTGGTCAAGCACTACATTATTAATCATGACAATTCCCTTTTTCAGTTTCAGAGGTTTTCTTGGACCGCAGCCAAGGGAGAATCCTTGAGTGTGTGTTAGTTTGAGGGTCCGCGTCTCCCTTTAAGGCAAAGCCGAAGAAATCTCATTAATATCTGAGGGTTAGACACCACTGCAGGTGAATATAAACACAAACACCTGCCAGAGTGGGCTTTCCTTGAGTGATGGCTCTCACAGCGAGAATGAAAGGGCCCGATCTTCTTATTTTCCCAGCGTGTGGAAAATCGGAGCTGTTTTTTCAAGGCTCAAGCCCAGTTGCATAGAATCGTGACTAAGTTAATTCAGTGCCCATGCAGGGGGGCCGCACGGTCTGATCGGATTAATTCGGTTATAGAATCAAGGGTAGCAGAAGCTCTCATGAAACAAAGTCTCACACGCAGACCTGCTCTTCCCTGTGTTTAACTAGAAGACAGAGACTCATATAATGCTTTTTACTGTCTGAGACTTTATAAATTTACATAAGTCAAGAGGTATAAAAGGTGAAGGATTTATATTCAAACTGTGTCATCATCGCCTCTAAAAATCTAATAAGGAAGAGGTGTGATTAGATTTCTGTCTGCGGTGTAAATCGTGAGGGGATTTCTGATAATCTGATTGATATATTTCAGTTTGGCACCGACTCTTTAGATCCATTTGGTGGGCTTAAGGCTTAAGATGTGTTGGTTTTGACACTGTCCTACTTCAAAAACACTTTTGAATGATGTCATTTTTTTGCATAAGCCCTCATTGGGGGTCTTAAACTGACAACACAATGCTTATACTGTTTGGGGATGTTCAAACACCCACACTTGCGGCCTTGGCCTCTTGAGAGAATGTGCAAGTGACATTAAGTGTGTGCGCAAGACTGTCCCATGTCTTAAAAATGCCAAAGTGAACGCACACTAAACCCAGGCTGCATCCGAAATCACATATTTCCCTACTATAGGTGAAAAATAGTATGCGACAAAAGTACTATGTCTGAATTCACAGTAAAAGAGTCTGTAAAAAGTAGCCTACCTAGAAGATCTAATTCTTCCGGAAAGATTCTGAAGTGTGCATATGATGGACACTTAGACCCATGAGGCTATTAGAGAAGATTTGTGAACGGCAGTGAAGCGACTTAAAGGGATTGTTCACTTTGAAATTAATTTTTTATATGTTTTAGCTTACCTCAAGGGCATCCAAGATGTAGGTCTTTGTTTCCGCAGTAATTTCAATTTTGATATTTTTAGGTCAAACCGTTCGTGTCTGTCAGTCATATAATGGAGGTCTATGGTCACCACCTCAAAGAGCATGCTCAGAGAAGTTCAAATTAAACACGATTTAATGACTCATAAATGTAAGTACACATTTATAGTCGATATTTATATCGTTTTTACATCTTGCAACCACAGACACATCCAAGTGATCTGAGGGCGCGAGCGCTTTGTAGCAGAGGTAAGAGGTAAAAACAATATAAATACTGTTCGTTTTCTCTCACAAACCGCTCTTTTTGTGTCTTAGGCCATCAATGTGTACTTACATTTACGACGAGTCATTAAATCATGTTTAATTTGGACTTCTCTGTGCATGCTCTTTGAGGTGGTGACCATAGACCTCCATTATATGACTGACAGAAACGAACGGTTTGACCTAAAAATATCAAAATTGAAACTACTGCAGAAACAAAGACGTATCAAAAATTAATTTCAAAGTGAACTACCCCTTTAACTGAGGCTGGTTGGTCATCATGTGATTATGACATGATGAATGTAATCCATCCAGATTACATTCTTACTAGAAGAACATACTTTTATGCGGTCTCGAAGACATTGCGTGTTCAATATATGTACGAAATCGGATGCAGCCTCATATTAATGGGGATTTTCCCTTGTACCGTTGGTTGCTATAAGCCGTTCCCATTGGTCCCCTTCAGGGCTTATTTGCATAAATTTGAACTCTGTTACATTTTAGAGAGAAGAAAACACTTCCCATATGTTTTGTAATTGGTTGTTAGGCTAATCAAACTAAGCAGATGGTCAGGTTGTGTAACACACCTTCATGACTAAAAACTATGTGAAAATAAGATAAACACCGTTTGTGTGGTTAATATTGGCTGCTGAGAGCATGAAATCAACTGAAGACACATTTAAAAAACCACAAACTTAATCCTAAATATTGTCCCCACTTGACATCCAATACAAAACCTGGTTCTCCGCTCTCCTTTGACGACATAAACGTCTGTGCTGACACCAAAATGTCATAGATCTCATCATTAAAGGTCACATAATGTCTTTATGGCACCTGAGATCCTCTAGACCAGGGGCCAGAAAAGAGGCGAAACCCAACACTCGAGAGGTGGACGTGTATATTTATTCACACAAGGATCAGACGGCATGTTGGACCCGTGGCGGCACAGTTCACACATACGACATCAGTCCTCCGAGAGCCCGATGGAGAATTCGTTGTCCTCCGCAATCCCAGAATACTTTGCTCTCGGCACATTCACAAATGAAGGGACAACAACAAACAAGTTTTCTCAGAGCATAACGCACAGGAGAACAGTGTAGACAGAATTGCATTTTAATACAAAGGCATATATTTTCTTTAGGACATAAAATAATGATATTAACTGCACAGCAGTAAGAAAAGGTCGTGTACAGATTGTTTGTTCATACACACCATTGAAACACAATTTCGGGTCGGTACAATAATAAAAACATTTGTGCTAATCAATAATTCCTTTTGCATAAAGACCAAACGTAATGGCGGCTGTCCGGAGGGAAGGTTTTCACATTCTCCTCCGCACTTTTATTCAGCTCGAGCGTTTTTCCCAATGCAGTAAAACTCCTAAAAAGCACACACACACCACAAACATCTGCACGGTATTAAAAACGGCGCTTTTGCTCTATACATACAGCATGTTCAAATATATTGGCATATTCTGGCTACAGCACACCTCTGAAAACTGCACTTACTGATGTCTAACACCACACTTCACGTACGCCACGACCTCTGACCTCTACACACCCCATGACTACCGAAACCCCACCCGCCCCGACGTCTTCAATACCACTGCACCAGCACGTTTAAACACTTTTAAGGCACGTTTTGGCTACAGAAAGGCGTTAAAAGAAGCGTTTTACACTTGACCACGTAGACTTGCATCTGTGCTTGTGCTTTAAAGGGATAGTTCATAGTGGAACACAAAAGGAGGATTTTTGAAAATGATTTATTTTCCTAGTACAGTATTTTTTGTCTTGTTTAACATTCTTAAATCAAGAAACATTTACTTGAGAAGCAAAATGAAAAATATCTGCCAAATGGGGTAACAAATAATAATATCGTAATTCGATGGGAAAACAAGATTACTTTGAAGCATTGCGAGTTTAAAGGGATAGTTCACTTTGAAATGAATTTTTGGTGTGTTTTAGCTTACCTCAAGGGCATCCAAGATGTAGGTGTCTTTGTTTCCACAGTGGTTTCAATTTTGATATTTTTAGGTCAAACCGTTTGTGTCTGTCAGTCATATAATGGAGGTCTATGGTCACCACCTCAAAGAGCATGCACAGAGAAGTCCAAATTAAACATGATTCAATGACTCGTAAATGTAAGTACACATTGATGGCCTAAGACACAAAACGAGCGGTTTGTGTGAGAAAACGAACAATATTTATATTGTTATTTATATAACGCGGGCACTTTGTGGCTGTGATTACAAGAGGTAAAAACGATATAAATACTGTTTGTTTTCTCATTCAAACCGCTCGTTTCGTGTCTTAGGCCATCAATGTGTACTTACATTTACGAGTCATTGAATCATGTTTAATTTGGACTTCTCTGTGCATGCTCTTTGAGGTGGTGACCATAGACCTCCATTATATGACTAACAGACACAAACGGTTTGACCTAAAAATATCAAAATTGAAACTACTGTGGAAACAAAGACACCTACATCTTGGATGCCCTTGAGGTAAGCTAAAACATACCAAAAATTAATTTCAAAGTGAACTATCCCTTTAAGTAAATTATTAAATTTTCCATGTTTGTGTGGAACAATCCCTTTAAGATGAAAGAGAAAGGGGCGAGGGTAGATGGGAAAGCATGGAGTCAGCATCACACATGCAGTTAGGATCAAACGCAGCTCCTGCTGGTTGTATTAAAGCTGAAGGGAAGGGAAGGGAAGTGAGAGGGAGGGCCGTGCAAAAGAGCTTCACGCCAGGCAGTGCCGCCCAACTCTCAACATCCGACATCGCGAGCCATCTGCTACCGTGATACCGCTGCGATTTCAGACCGGAGGAGGCTCTGAAACTCCCTGAACCGCTCGAAAACATGAGTTCTGTGGGCCACATTCACCTATTTAAAGACCCTATGAAATCAATATCGGAGTGAGTTATCGGAGTACTCATTAGTTTACATGTTTGGGACTATTTTTTCTGGCGGAAGGAAGGAAGGTTTTTCGCGTTTTCTACGCGTGCGCAGTAATAAAATAATGCTTTAATGAAAAGTATGTAATATTTTTATTACGTAGAAATAAAATGGCTGTGTTTTGTTCCTCCAAACAATACCCTTAAAGGAGTAGTTTACTTTTGAAAAAACTTTTGCTGATAATTTACTCATTTACTCATTCAAATGGTCGCCTTGCTCTGTTCTGTGATGCGCGTTCGTGACTCTCCTGTTCAAACTCGTTCATCAAAATGAATGAAACTTTTTCCGAGTCATTTGGTTCATTCATCATCGAAACGAACGAATTGACTCGGAAAAAGATTCGTTCATTTTGATGAAGGAGTTCGAACAGGAGAGTCACGAACAGAGCACGGCGACCATTTGAGAATATAAAACTTAAACTTTGTTGTTTTTTTTTTAATGAGCGATCGTTTCACTTGATTCATAGTCTGGAATCGTTTAAAGCAAAGTTTGCACTGAAAGTGTCATTTGGACCTTGAACCGTTTGGTTCCCATTGAAGTCCATTAAATGGAGAAAATCCTGGAATGTTTTCATCAAAAACCTTAATTTCTTTTCGACTGAAGAAAGAAAGACATGGACATCTTGGATGACATGGGGGTGAGTAAATTATCAGCAAAAGTATTTTCAAAAGTGAACTACTCCTTTAAGCCGTTACTAGAGGTGTGCCCTAATTCAGAGGTTGCATCCTTCGAAGGCTGATTGATTCACAGCGTTGCGGTGAGGGCTGTCCCATTTCGAAGGTTCCTTGCAGCCTCTGAATTGGGACACGGCTTATATTCTCGTACCTTATTGCTTAATTTTAGCATGTACTGTACACTAGCATTCATAAGTTTGGGGTAAGATTTTAATACTTTTATTTAGCAAGGATGCATTCAATTCATCAAAAGTGACAGTAAAGACATTTATAATGTTAGAAATTATTTTTATTTCAAATAAATGCTGCTCTTTGGAACTATTTATCAGAATCCCACCTGGAATCCTGATAAAAATGGTTGCATGGCATCATTTTCAACATTGAACAGCAAAAACAGCACATTAGAATAATTTCTGAAAGATCATGTGACACTGAAGACTGGAATAAAATTCAGCTTTGATCACAGGAATAAATTACATTTTAAAATAGTATTTCACAATTTTACTAGTTTTACTGTATTTTGATTAAATACTGTAAATGCAGCCTTGGTGAGCAAAGACAATTCTTTCAAAACCTAAAGCCTAAAGATCTTACCAACCCCCAAATTTTGAATTGTAGTGTATATGCATGCATTCACATCGCCTTTTTAATCTGGGCAAACAGACCAAAACTATTGACTCTTGTCCTTTAGTCCACAAAGCTCTCCAGAATGAGAGGGTCCCTTCCTCCTAACTTACACACACTGCTCCGACGAGCATTAGCCATTAGAAGAAGAAAACCCAGCCTGTAACGTGAAACAAAAAGCTTTGAGCTTTTCTTGGTGTCTTTAAGACACTAATCAAATGCAAATCCCACAAACATGTAAAAAAAAAAAAAATGTTTTCGTACAAAGATAAAAGCGTCTCTGGGCAGAGATTTAAGTACCATCTTGTTTAGTGGCAAATGAAAAACAAATTAGTGTATCAATATCCTGTCTGCCAAAATAAAGCCATTAATGTTCCAGATCTAAACCCTTCCAACGGGCCCACAAAGAGTTAATGAGAAGCGTTCAGTCAATCTCTCAGCTATGCGCGCAAAAACATCTCGAAGGCCACACACACTCTGCGCAAGTTGAAATGGAGTTTACGTGTGTTTCAGTCTTCTGACACTGCCAGAAATTGCAGTAGCACCTCATTGCAGTACACAAGATCCAGGGGGCGGAGTCGGATCCAGATATGAGGGGTGGAGTTGGATAGGTTTAGGGGTGGCTTTAGGGATCAGAGGGTGGA